>NC_046168.1:57802611-57852611 GCF_011064425.1 Rattus rattus | reverse complement strand
GGGTGTGAACTCTTGGGAATCTCGGAGACAACCTTGGGTAAGGCGTTTTTTCCTACTTGGCTGAAGCCTCAGTCCTGGGGCTGTTTCCCCAAGGTTGAACCTCTCCAAAGATCTCTCATTCTTGGCTTTCGGAAGTATTTTTGGAGCCCATCAAGAGCCTCAGGGAAGTAATGGCTGACGTAATTTTGGCTGGAGTTCTGGGCAGAGTTTGTCCGTAGGAGAGAAACTGGGTGTTAGCTGGGTCTTGACCAGCTTGAATACTTGAAAGAAAACTAGCTAACAAGTTTTAAAGGGGTTTGCAGGTTTGCGTTTGTTTAGACTGTTGCCAGATCACCCACTGAGACAGTACATTCAAGGGTCAGTAACTCCCTTCTCAGAGATACACCTACACACACACACACACACACACACACACACACACACACACACACACACACACACTCCTTTATCCTCCTTGTCTAAGCACCAGTAGTTCATCTGTTGATTCTTTTTGTTGTTGTTTGGTTTGGTTTTCGTTTTTGTTTTGAGACATGATCTTCCTTTGTTGTCTAGTCTGGCCTCAACCTTCCGTAGCCTCCTAAGAGTATAGGTTTCTGTCATCACATCTAGGATAGACTGTTAACTCTTTATTTGTTTTAGGCTGAGGCAGACTATCATTGCTGCCTCCTCAGCTGTGCTCAACTCTCTATGTACCTCAGCATGACCTTGAACTTCTGATCCTCTTTGCTCCCCGAGTGCTGGAATTTAAGAATGCACCACCACACTGGAATCAATCCTAGAGCTTTGTTCATACAAGGCAGAAGCTCTACCAGCAGGGATACACCACCGCTATATCTCTGTGACTGCCCACTGGACCTCTAACTTTATGCAACGTTGTGATCAGAATAGATTATCGAAGTAAGTTACTCCTTTAATCTTCTCTTTTGTGACATCAGCAGGACAGACAAGGAAATCAAGAGCTTCAGGTCACTCTGTGACTTGAGAGGCAGAGCCAAGGACATGAGATGTCTGGTCTGGAGCTCTCCAACATTGTCTGAGATGGCAGGAGTCCACCACACTCAGCTTTCTGGATGTGAGCTACAGTAAGGATGAGCTATACCAAACTTAGGTAATGTTTGTTTTTAACAGTGCCTTAATGATATAGCTGAAAGCAATGGGTTCTCATCTTCATGATTACAAAGCACTGACCAAGCACTATCCAAGAATAAGAGTGGAAAAAGATTGGCTGGAGACTTCCTTTCAGGGTGATACCCTCATCCAGCAAAGGATGAATGAGAATCCCTGAAAAGAAGTTGAGCCTGCAAAGACTGGCTAGGGCTGCAGCCGTGTGGAGCTTTGGAAGGTCTCAGGGTCAGAGCCTAATGACATTAGATGCACTAAATGTACATCCCTGGCTCACCTCTGGGTCAGAACTTGCATCTTGGAGCCAGGCGGTGTGGTGCAAGCCTTTAATCCCAGCAGGCAGAGGCAGGTGGATCTCTGAGTGTGAGGCCAGCCTGGTCTAGTTAGTTCCAAGATAGCTCAGGCTTACAAAAACAAATAAACAAACAAAAACCCAAACAAACAGAAAAATATAAAACAACAACAACAACAAAACTCAAACCTTTTGAGATCTAGTGACTTAGCTTCCACCAACCAAAAAAACCTAAGAATGTATCAGATAGCATCTGAAGCCTAAAGACAGATTTTCCTGTCTTGCTGTAACCACATCTATGAAGCAACCATCAATGTATTTATAAGCTGCCTTGGTTGGTGGCTTTCTTTGTTCTGATAGTAAAACACTCTATGAAGCCACTAGCATAGGGGAAACGTGGAACTTTGTGTTTCCCAGGCTACGATTACTCAAATTTGGCTCCAGAATCAACTATTCCCTTTGACACGAGAGCTGTTTGTTCTTGTGTCGAAAGAAGCATCAGGGGACTGGAGAGATGGCTCAGTGCTTAAGAGCACTGACTGCTCTTCCAGAGGTCCTGAGTTCAATTCCCAGCAACCACATGGTGGCTCACAACCATCTGTGAGGGGATCAGATGCCCTCTTCTGATGTGCCTGAAGACAGCTACAGTGTACTCATATACCTAAGTAAATAATTCTTTTAAAAAAAGAAGCATCAGGATTGTATTGAGGAAGCCTATATACATGCCATAGGAAAACATCTCAGAGGTAGGCACAGTCCTGAGTATACTCAGTTAAGGAACATGTTCCTGAGTTCAGTTTAAGATTATGGTTCAAGAAGAAAAGATGAGACAGTCATCAAGATGACTCAGCAGGTATAGGAGCTTGCGTAAGCCTTGAGACCCGAATCCTCTGGCCTTTATACAGGTGCAATGCCATGAGCAGCTACACACCCCCTCATATACATTCCTACTTGTTTTGTTTTTTTGTTTTTTTTTTCCCGGAGCTGGGGACCGAACCCAGGGCCTTGCACTTGTTAGGCAAGCACTCTACCACTGAGCTAAATCCCCAACCACCCCTACTTGTTTTTTAAAGAAGAGAAGATGGGGGTTGGGGCTGTAGCTCAGCTGGTATAGTAGCATGCTTGAAGCCTTGGGGTTCAATCCCCAGCACCACATAAAACAGCATAATGGCACATGCCTGTAGTCCCAGCATTCAAAAGGTTCGATCGAGAACAGGTTCAAAGTTCATCCTCACATACATACATAGCATCCTCATATACATAGCAAGTTCAAGGTCAGCCTAGGTTATATGAAACTTTGTTAAAAAGACAGGGAGGTTGAGGTGGAGGGAGAGGAAGCAGAAGTGGCAGAAAGAGAAGGAGGAAGGAAGGAAGAAGGAAGGACGGAAGGAAGGAGGGAGGGAGGGAGACATGGCATTGCTTTGGGCATGCTTAGCTTAAGGAGCACATTTGGAAGATTAGAATGGAACATTTTGGGGCATACTCAGCTGACAGCACAAAGATGGCGGACAAGAACAGCTCTCGGCATACTTATTTTTCTCCAAAATAGATTAGCCATTAAAACAAGAAAGGACCCTGAAGATGTGTTACTGTCGGAATCTGGCCCCAGTAGTGCCTCTCTCACTAAGCACCTAACAATAGCAGAAATGAATCAGAGAAGTTGTGAACCGCTTTCATATGAAGAGAATTGCTGAAAAGATTATAATCACCTGGCTTCAAAGGGAACAGATCAAAGGGCTGATGAAAGGAACTTGGCTTTCTGGTCAACCTCAGAAGCCAGGCATCTCAGTTGGGTGTGGAGGCACAAACTGTTGTCCACTGACTGGACACTGAGTGTGAGAACTGCTTAAATTCGGGAGTTCAAGATTGGCCTGGGAAATACAGCAAAAAAAAAAAAAAAAAAAAAAAAAAAAACCAGAAACAAAAACAAAAAACAACAAACAACAACAACAACAACAAAAAAACCGCAATCCATTGAAAAGGAAGGAGGAAGGGAGGGAATGATTTGAGCATCGCCTCCTTAAATGTCAGGTGGTGTTCAGGTAAGCATAGATGGCAGCTCCCTCACTACATGTGCGACGGAGGGAACCCTACCTCCTAAGGCATTGGTTCAAGCACCCATTTCACCAACTGTTTAAAGTCTTTTCTCAAATTTTGACACATTCCCCAAAACATGTGTTGTCATGGAAACCAGGGCTCTAATTTCTGTCTTCCGATAAATGACTTGAATTCATAAACTTCACATTACTCCTCACCAGATCTACCCACCACAGTAGGGAAGTGAGCCCGGTTGATATCCTTCACCTTCCTCCTACCAAGAAAGCAACAAGAGTAAGATCTGTTGGATCAGAAAGGCCTTTGTTATTCTGGCAATGCTTATAGAAAACCAAAGTGTTTATATTCAAACCCTCTTCTCTCCTTTTGACACATGGTCTCATGAGGCCCAGGCTGGCTTTGAACTCACTTGAGAATAACCTTGATCTTCTGTCTCCATAGTCAGGAGTGCTGGCAGAAACACAATTATTCAATCGCATACCGCCTTCCCTTCTCCAACGGTCATCTATACCACTGCACCATTGGATATTTCCCTGGCCAGATTCCCCACATACATGGTGCCCCAGCCTTGTGATAAGTAGCTGGCTTCCTCCATTCTCTCACTTCTACCCTCCTTAGACCAGATGGTACCAGGAAATCTCAAATCCTGTATGTTATATATAAAGACCTGCCCTTTGACTCTCGTGCTGGATAGTTTATGTCAACTTGACACAAGCTAAAGTCATTTGAGGGAGGGAACCTAAATTAAGAAAATGCTGGTATAAGATCAGGCTGTAGAGCAGCCTGTAGGGCATTTTCTTAATTAGTGATCAATGTGGGAGGGCCCAGCCCACTGTGGACAGAGCTACTGTACTGGCTGGTTTTGTGTGTCAACTTGACACAAGCTGTAGTGATCGCAGAAAAAGGAGCCTCTCTTCAGAAAATGCCTCTATGAGACCCAGCTGTAAGGCTTTTTCTCAATTAGTGATCAAAGGGGGAGGACCCAGCCCATTGTGGGTGGTGCCGTCCCTGGGCTGGTAGTCTTGGGTTCTATATGAAAGCAAGCTGAGCAAGCTAGGGGAAGCAAGCCAGTAAGTAACATCCCTCCATGGCCTCTGCATCAGCTTCCGCCTCCAGGTTCCTGCCTTGTGTGAGTTCCTGCCTTGATTTCCTTTGATTGATACACTAGGATGTGGAAATATAAGCCAAATACACCCTTTCCCCAAGTTCTTTGGGGAAGTTGATTCCAATCATTATGTTTCGTGACAGCAATAGAAACCCTAACTAGAACAACTCTCTTCCATCCCTCAGCCCTAAGCACCAGGTTGTAAGATGATGTCATTATACAGCTGACGGGAGGTACAAGATAGAATGAGGCCTATCATTGGATGAAAAGAAAGGATGGGCACGAGAAAAGTTTTAGAGAGAGGAGGAGACTGGAGCAAGGGCGAAGGAAGCAGCTGAGAGAACATGGATGCCAATGTTAAGATTCTTCTGTGCACATTTACAGGTTGTTATGAGTGTTCTTTAGGGATGGATATGTACAGGGCTTTGTATGTCTAGGTGGGCAATTATATCTTATCAACTGGATCAGAGGTTACTGTGTTGTGTGTTCTTTCATGTGGCGATTTAACTGAATTCAAGAGAGTGTGTGGTGGCTGGAGACACTGGGCTGCCACGAAATTGGGAGGTGTATGTCTGGCCTGGTGGCAACCTGCCTTGGGAACTAGACAGGTAGAGAGATTGTTGCCAGGCTCAGAGGGCAGCCATTGTCAGTGTGATATGGGATAGAGTAAAGTGGGTGAGAGGCTTTGTTTACTGAGATGAAGATACCTACCAGATATCTTAGGGCAGCACAGTGCTGGATCTAGTGCGGGATAAAAGACAGCATTTTTATAATTTTACAGCAACACCAGGTCATACATAAAACCACATGGTGCTCAGGGTCAAAGCAGAGCTTATTCCCATATTAGCACAGAAGGTTCTGCTACCTCTGACTTTCATAATATATGTATGTCTTGAAGGCTACTGTGGTTATGTAAAGCATCCCCTCGTTTTCTTACTATATAATCCTCCCTCTGAATCAGTGGGGGAATTGCTTCCAGAACACCCCTCCACCTCTGCATGTACCAAAATCCACCAGTGCACACGCCCCTGTATAAAATGCCCTCAGAGTTGCATGTAACCTATGGTTATCCTCCTACATATTTAAAATCATATCTAAATTGCTTACAGTAGCCAAGGCAATGCCGATATTATGTAAATAGCTATAATGTTATATTGGCTAAAGAACAAGAGCAGGGGGAAAGTCTGCATGTTTACTGCAGGGGCAGTTTGATTTTTTATGTATTTCCTATCCAATGTGGACAAAATTCACAGAAGCAAATCATATGGATATAAAGAGATGACTATATTATATTTTCAAACTATCGAGTTCCAGAAGTAGGCAATCAGGAAATTAGGATGATTCTGACATCCCTACATGGTCAGGTTCACCCATGACCCTTGGGTACGTGGTTTATAGAGGACACTTCCAGACACTGCTCTTGGGGCTCACAGCCCACAGCATCTCAGCATGACATCCATGGTGTCACTTGTATTGAGGAGAAGGAGTCGATGGTGGAGGGAAATCCAAGGGGCTTTGTATTTCTTGAAGCAAATGGGCCCCGAGATGTAACGAAGCCTTGTATAGGAACTGAGATTCTATTAATCAGAGCTGTGCAGAAGAACAGAACTATAGATGGTTGACTACACACTGGCGAGTCTGAGAACTGCTCAGCCTACAAGGTCGTGTGCCTCAGTAGTACCAATCTGGCACTGAAGGCCTGGACTGTTCCCAGAAAGTCCATGTGGGAGGAACAAAACATCTGGGTCCTGGTGGCATGAAGGACAGCAGTGACAAGATGACTTAGTCACCAGAAAGCAGCAAAGACAGACAACCGGTCTGTCCTCCTGTCTCTGGACCTCCTTATATCTAGGCCACGTGCAGGAAGAGTGCTGCTCACCTGGGGGGATCTTCGTCCACCCAAGTTCATCTTGGAACCATCACGCAAACCTGCCCAGAGATCTGTATTAGTTGATCCAGCTCTAACCATGTTAATGTCACAGGGATTAGTCAAGAGTTAACTTAGTTAACAATGAGAGACTGTGTGTGACAGGTCCACAGGGGTGAAAACCAAAGAGCGCCTCTCCATATCCAACAGCAGGCTTCACTTCTTATCTCTCTACGGTAATCTGAAAATTCCAGCTAAGTTACTTCTTTTATATCTGGATTCCGCAAGTGTCTGGATATTAATGAGAGAAAAGGAGGAAACTATCGAAGCTGAAAAATGCCAGAAGATTTAAATGTCTAGCTTGAGTATTTTTTAAAAAATTTCTTATTCATGGACCAAGAACTTATTTATATGCAGTATTTGAGGCGCTGAGCTAATCTGTAATTTGAGAGGACACTTACTCAACCCAGCCTGTTTGCCCTATGCACATAAATCGTGTGGCCCTTGCCACCTTCAATCAATGGCCCTTGCCATCTTTGATTGGCTTTATCAGAAAAAGTAAAAATCTTGTCAGTCAAATCCTTCCCTGTGCCTGTGATCATTATGAATGCAGCTAATGCGCCTGGGTGTTTATTCTTAGACAAGAATGTGATGTTGTATGAGAGCGTTATCTTTTCCCTCACCTTTAGTTTGGCTTTGGCTTTAGTTTTTGGTGGGCAGAGTCTCATTTAGCCTCGGATGGCCTTAAGCTTGCTATGTGCTTAGACTGGCCTTGAACTCCTGGTCTTTCTGCCTCCACCTCTCAACAGCCATCAACTTTTATTACAGAAAAATCCTAACGCTCACTGAAGCAAAGCTTCCTCAGCTCGGTCCCCTGTGTAAAGATATCAGCTCTCTGTAATCCTTTTTCCATGCATTTTGCTCCTTTATAATGAACTGAAGTCATGGCTTCAAGGCCATCGCATAAATACCCCAGCATGGGCTTCTGCAAATTGAGAAGCTTTACAAGACAACCATTAAACCACGTCACATTCAACAGTTTCTCAGTGTCCTCTACTCCTCCTTGTTAAAGTCTTTCTGGTTGTTCAAAAATGTCTTTGACATTCGGTGTCGTCTATTCAGGGTCCAGGTAAGGAGTACTCACTGTATTTTGTCATTATGCCTTGTTCCACCCAACCCACAGTCTCTGTGTATGCACATACAATTAATATGTAACTTATATTATACATAACTTTTATATTCCTATTCAGCAACGACTTTTCTTTAGGTGTACTCATTTTACTGCATGGTTCTTAATCCTATTTTATATTATGGAAATTAATTTTTGCCTTTTCTGTGTGTAACAGTGATTTCTTCCCTGACATGTGAGAGACTTTCCCTTCATGACATTTTCTTTCTTACAAAGTTTGGAGCTGTATGTCACATTAAAGAATTTCCTAGTCCACATTTATGTAAAAATCACCCATCCACATTTTATATCTCATTCTACCCATTTCACTGTTTCATTGCTAAATCTTAGATACATCTGAAAATGTTCTCTTGTAAAAAATAGGCATCTAATTTTAACTCTAATTGATTAATTCATTTTCCCTCTGATTACATGAAATGATACCTTATTAAATCCTATTTTAGTGTAATAAAGACATATCCATACTTGTAAAGTTTACTACCCACACATCCTCAGTGGGAGTAAAAAACTAATAAAGGAAACTGTCCATCAAGAACCCAGGAAGGGCGCTGGCGAGATAGCTTGGAGAGGAAAGGCTCTTGCAAGCAGACTTCAATTCCTGGGAATCACATGAAGAAAATCAACTTCTGAAAGTTGTCCTCTGTCACATGCAAGTTGCAGTGCAAACCCACACACATACCTACCCACCCCTCCACACACACTCATATACAGGTGTGTATACACACACATATATTAAATAGATAAGTGTAATTTTTTCAACACACCCAAAAGTAGTACATAAACAGATAGTGCAATGATTTACAAATAATAAAACATATTGCAAGCATTGCTTATCTAATATGGGGGGTTCTGTAGCCCTTGCTAGCCTGGAGTTCACAGAGACCTGTCCACTTGCCTCTGCCACCTGAGTGCTGGGATTAAAGATGTGCACCACCATGCCCAGCTATCAAATATTTTCTTTAAAATATAGCTAGAATCAACTGGCTGAGGCCTCCTTTGACCCCAGCCCCCATCTCTGATAGATCACCCAGATCTTCGCTTCCTGACTCCCCTCTTCTACTCATGGTTTTACCCTACACCCCATAACCAACAAGCATCTCCTGGCAAACTAGAGCCCACTTTGGCTCAGGAAGCAGGTAGGCTCACTGGAGACCTTCAGTTCTGTCTCCATTGCTTCAAGTCTACTCCCCAGTTTCATCCCCAGTTCTGTAGCATCACCAGTGTCTGCTGTGGCCTCACCTTTCTGTCCCCATTCCCAGGGAACTAGAAGATCCTGATGGAACACCCTGCTTCTCTCCCTTCCATGGACTCTCTCCAGCCTATCCACCCATTCCATCCCCATTTCTAAGTGTCAGTTCCCAATATCTGGAACCCCAGCAGCCACACCCATCAGGACCTGGGAAGAACTTTCTAGTAAGCAACACATAGCCACTAGACTCTCCCAAGAACCAGAAAGGGCAACAGAAACCAAGGAATGACAACAACAAAAACCCCACTCAATAATGACAAGACCAGATATCAGCACCCAGAATTATCTTCCCAAACCCAGGTGCCTAGACACCAGTGTGAGAGCACACGCAATGACAGCTGGGGCAGTATGTCTCCACTAAAGCTCACAAGCTCTACCACAGAAGGCCTTGAGTCCTGCAAAACAGCTGGAACACAAAAGACCTTAAAATATCCTTTACCGATATGATGGAGTCCTTAGAGAGGAAATGAATCTCTTTAAAAATCCATGAAAACACGAACAATGGAAAGAAATGAACAAAACCGTTCAAGTCCTGAAATGAAAATAGAATCATTAAAGAAAACCCAGCCTGAGGGAAATCTGAAAGGGAAACATTTAGGCACTTGAATGGGAAACTCAGAGGCGAGCCTCAGCAACAGGCTACAAGAGGTGGCAGAGAGAATATCAGTCATGGAAGACATATAGGAGAGAAGAAATGGATACCAGGGTCAAAGGACACGTGAAATCTAAAACATCCCGGAAACCTGGGACACCGTAAAAAAAGACCAAATCTAAGAATAATATGAATAAAGAAAAGAGAAGAAACAGGGAGTGAATAATCTCAAATTAGCAAATCAAAAGAGAAGAAACACACATACACCCTACCACCACTACCACCATTACCACAACAAAATAACAGAAATTAACAGCACTATGATACCTCTCAACACTAGTGGTCTCAACTCCCCAATAAAGATGCAAACTAATAGAATGTCCCCAATAAAATAGATGCAGACTAATAAATAGAATGACTACCAAGGATGGGAAAAGATATTGCAAGCAAATACAGCTAAGAGGGAAGCTGGCATGGTCATTTTAATCTCTGACAAGATAGACTTCAAACCAAAACTAGTAACAGAGCTAGAGAAGAACACTATATACTCATCAAAGGAAAAAACAGTCTACCAAGAGGACATTGCCTTTCTTAACATCTGTGTACCAAACACTAGGAAACCCAAGTTTATAAAAGGAACATTACTACGAACACTACTACAGTTTAAATCACACATTGGTCCTCAGACACTGATAGTGGGAATCTTCAATACCCCACTCTTGCCTATAGACAGGTCATCCAGATAAAAGCTAAACAGAGAAGTGCTGGAGCTAATAACATCATAAATCAAAAGAACTAACATATTTATAGACCATTTTACCCAAACACGAAAGAATGTACCTCCTTCTCCACACCTCATAAGATTTTCTCCAAAGTTGACTACATGCTTGGACACAAAGCCAGTCTCAACAGATACAAGAAAGTTCAAATAATGTCTTGCATCCTATCTGACCACAATGGATTAAAGCAGGACGTCAACAGGAACAAAAACAACAGAAAGCTTACTTAACCACCACCAAATGAAAATCTGGGTCAAACTCTCTAGAACTGAATGAAAATGGATACACAACATACCCAAATTTATGGGGTACAGTGAAAGTGGTTTTAAGAAGGAAGTTCATAGCACTAACTGCCGACAGAAAATAACTGGAGAGATCTCATACTAGAAACTTAACGGCACTCCCGAAATCAGTAAAAAGCAAAGAAGAGATCATCCCCCAAAGGGGTAGATTGCAAGAAATAAACTCAGAGATGAAATCAATAAAATAGAAACAAACAAAATGATACAAAGATTTAAGGAAACAAAGAGTTAGTTCTTTGAGAAAATCAGTAAGACTGACAACCCCTTAGGCAAATTAACTAAAGGCAGAGAGAGAATATGCAAATTAACAAAGTTAAAAGTGAAAATGGGGACATAATATCATTAATTATTAATGGACTTTATTGAGTCCAATAAATTACAGACCATTCCACTTATGAGCATAAATGGGGAAATACTCAATAAAATGCTTACTGTGAATCCAAGAACACATCAAAAAGATCATCCATCATGATCGAGTAGGCTTTACCTCAGAGATGCAAGGAAGGTTCAATATACATGTAATGGTTTGAATATGCTTGGCCCAGGGAGTGGCACTATTAGGAGGTGTGGCCTTCCTTGAGTAGGTATGTCACTGTGGACATGGGCTTTAATATCCTCATCCTAGATGCCCGGAAGCCATTCTTCTCCCAGCTGTCTTCAAAACAAGAGGGGGAACTCTCAGCTCCTCCAGCCCCATGCCTGCCTGGACGCTGCCATGCTCCTATGCCTTGATGATACTGGACTGAACCTCTGAACCTGTAGGCCAGCCCCAAT
Organism: Rattus rattus; assembly: GCF_011064425.1. Taxonomy (NCBI): domain Eukaryota; kingdom Metazoa; phylum Chordata; class Mammalia; order Rodentia; family Muridae; genus Rattus; species Rattus rattus. The sequence continues at coordinate 57,841,285 of NC_046168.1, read as the reverse complement.
TAAGTGTTGTCCTTTGTAAGAGTTGCCTTGGTCATGGTGTCCATTTACAGCAGTAAAACCCTAACTAAGACAGTAGAAGACATTAATTGATAAATGTAATCTACCATATAAACAGACTGAAAGAAAAAAATCACATGATCATCTCATTAGATGCAGAAAAGGTCTTTAACAAAATCCAACACTCCTTCATGATAAAAGTCAAGACAAAAAGAGATTAGGAAGTGTGTGAGTGAGCGAATATCTAATTCTTATGCCTTCTCTTGGCCTCTTTTCCTATTGTTTTTTTGTTTGTTTGTTTGTTTTGTCTTTTGCTTTTTTTCGTCCAATCCCAATGTGTTTATGTCTTTGTCTTATAGTTTGTTTTATCGTTTTAAAAAACTTGAAGACTTCATAATGAGGTACATAATGAGCAAATATTCCAATCTCACACATAATCTAGAGAAAAATTAAACATATGAACCTACACTCAATAAAACAACACCATTGGATCATGAAGAAGCTCTAGTCCAGGCAAGCTGGCCCACACGGTTAATCCAGTACTCACATGACTGAGTGGGAGGACAGCATGAGCTCACGGCCAGCTTAGTCTGAATCCTAAATTGTGAGCTTAGGCTCCTGAGCGAGCTCTTGTTTCCAAAAGCAAAACTAAAATGAAATCAACAAAAACAAAACATGCAACAGTAAGAAGAAACAAAAAAAAAACATACAAAGTTCAGGGCGCGTCCAGGCCATCACCCTAGTTCCAAAGCCCCACTCTGGGGCCATCACTCCCTTACAATTTCTTTCATTAGCAGCCCTGGTTTCCTCAGAATACCTACGAGAATTCTCTATTTATTTGTCCTATAATGCATTCCATTCTTTCTTCTCATAGCTATTTGTGCATATAGATTATTCCTTAAAAAACAAAAGCAATGAAAAATTATATCTAAAATTCTGGATGATAGCAGCGGAAGTGTGTATACCATTTCAGACAGTGGGAGAACCATGGAAAGTAAAAGCAAACCAGCGTTCTTGTAAATATCTGTCCTAGAAGTTTTGTTCGTTTGGTTTTGGCAGTTCTGAGGATGGCACCCAGGGCCTTGAGTAAGCGAGGTAACTGCTCTACCACTAACACATCCTGCATGGTTATCCTTGTTCCCCTGTGATTGCAGTACCAACAGAAACAACTTAAGGAATGAAAGATTTGCTCTTTCTTTCTGGTTCACGGTTTCAGAGGCTTTCAGTCCATCCTGGCAGGAAGGCATGATGAAGCAGTTCAGTCCAGGTGATGGGAGTGCGTGGCAGAAGCAGACAGGGAGCAGAGACAGAACATGACAGGAGCTGTTTGGGTAAAAGGTTCAGAGGCCCTGCCCTAGAGATCTACTTCAGCCAGTGAGGCCTCACCTCCTAAAGGTTTGGTAGCTTCCAAAACAGTGCCACCTGAGGAACTCATGTTTAACATGTGAGCCTGCAGGACGTGCTTCAGAATCAAACCATAGCATATTCCATCCCTAGACGTTTTAATGATATAAACTTAAGTATTCATGTGACAATACAATGGTATTGAAGAATAAGAACGTTATATACTTAGGGGTGGAGTTACACATCCATTTTAAAACAACTTGAGGGCCATGAGTATTGGTGCATGACATCAATCCTGACATTCAGGAGGCAGAAGCAGATGGATCTCTAGGAGTTCAAAGTCAGCCCAGTCTACAGCAAGTTCCAGAAAAGCCAGAGCTACAAAGAGAGACCCTGGTCTACTCCCTCCACCCCAAAAGAGAAAAAAAAAAGAGGAAAGGGGAGGGGAGGGGAGGGAAGAGGGAGGGAGGGGAGGGGAGGGGGAGGGGGGGGGGGAGGGGGGAGGGGAGGAGAGGAGAGGAGAGGAGGAGGGGAGGGAGGAGGAGAGGGAGGGAGGGGAGGGGAGGGAGAGGAGAGGAGAGGAGGAGGAGAGACCCAGCTTAGCATTATCTACTCACAATGAAGATTCCCAGGTACCGTGACCCAGCACTGTGTCCTCAGGACTCAAGCGTGCTTCAGTCCATTTATATTTTGTTTCGAGAAATATGAACAAAACCATTTCCTCAGATTGGCATTCTCAGTGCTTGGGCTTGTTTTCTATAGGAACGTGAGCAGTGGCTGCCTCTGGGGAGAGGAAGGAAGGTTGCGATTGTTACTGTGTACACTAATGTGAACTGCAAAGTATCACTGTCAAGTAAAAACTCCGGCTCCACCATCTACACCCAAAAATAGAACAGTGTCTGTGTCTAGACGCCCCCATCAGCCCGGTCCTAACTAAAAGAGACACAGAAAGAATTCCATGCACACCAGTAACGTCCCAGAACAGAAGAATTCACTAAAATGCACATCATTCGAGAGAGACTTGGGCTACTTTGTATCACCGTGTGTTCCTTGGCAACAAGGAATTCTATCTTCCCTTTAGTGAGCTAATTCTAACAGTAGTTTAATTGCATTGTCCCTTATGATTTCCCGTAGAATTTTAGTCTTATCGATTCTCTCAAGCCCTTCTTGTGGGTCCTATCGACTCTCTCAAATCGTTCTCGTAGGATTCTTTGTCCTGTATTCGATTTCTATTTACCTGTTTTTGTTGTTTTAAAAGGTTTGTAATTTTTGTTGAGGCGATCCTGTTATATAATTCAGGCCGGTCTGAAACTCAAGATCCTCCCTCCTCATTTTCCCAAGCACTGACTCCATTCTCCTCCCTCCAACTGCATAAGAAACATAATTGGCTTTTATTCTTAAGAAATCTCAAGCTTTTGTGTTTTTCCCCCTGTGATTCTAATCTGCTTGCTTCACTCACATATTTATCTTTATGCGAAGCCCTGGAATAAGTTGATGGTTGGGGCAGAGCTCTAGAATGTGATCTGAAGATTCCCTCTGCATGGGCACACAGCCCTCAGTCAAAAGCATTCAACAGTTATTGTTAAGTGTCTGTGACCTTAGCCACCTGACTACAGAAAAACTGCCTTTCCATATCTTGTCTTCAGCAACATCATGGAGACTCTGAGTATGGTAGCACATGCCTGAAATCCCTGCCCTTGGCTGAGGCAGGAGGATTGCCAGCAAGTTCACTGCCAGCCTGGGCTACCAAGTGAGTTTCAGCCTAGCCTGGACTAGAGCGAGAAGCTATCTCTAGAAACAAACAAAAAAACAAAACAAAACAATTTTGCCATGCCCTTCTGAAACCCTAATAAAATTGCCAGATTCTCCTGAATTTGTTATTAAGTATATACAGTGGGGGTTGTGGTGGGTGTGGAGATAAAATTGAGTCGTCTGGATTTAGTCTCAAAAAAAGGTGTGCCGGTTTGTAGGGTTCTTCTGTTAGTTTGTTTTTGCTTTTGTTTTAAAAAGAAAGGCTCTCGCTATGTTGCCCAGGCTGACCTATAACAGGAGATCCTCCTGCCCCAGAGCCCCGAGTGAGAGCATTGCAGGAGTGCACCACTGGCAGGCTGGATGTGCCCTCTCAGAACCCTTGCTTTCTAAGTTCTCACTGACCATCTGCTAAATAATCTTGGCTTTACGGAGGCTCACTAAACATGACAATTAGCCATATCTTCCAGAACTGACTCCCCGTGTAGAGAAGTCTCTTGTTATTAACTCCCCGTCCCCATGCTCTAAATCTAAGTGCGTGATGTCTGTCACGTGCAAGTAAACTGCTGGGATAATAGAATTCAGCTGAGATACTAAGGGTTCTTGACGTCTTGCCTATCTTGGGCCATACGTACCAGAGCTGGTTTTTTGTTTTTTGTTTTTCTCCTGACTGCTCCATGTCCTTGATTTAAAAAGAAAAACCAGTGAGAAAATGACGTGATGTCTTCTTCCTCTCATCTGTTCACATTGCATCACCCACCTCAAGGCATTGAATACATCGACAGCAAAGAATTCAAGATGCTCCCTGTTTTTGTGGCTTTTCTAATTCCTCCAAACTTCACCATTTCACCCCTGTTACTTGTCTTCCATAAGAAAGAGAGCGTTGGTCTCTTTTTAACAGGAGCTATCAAATCTGTGTGTGTTTGTGTCTGTGGTGTGTGTGTTTGTGTGTCTGTGTGTGTATGTATGTGTACATGTGTATGTATATGTATGTGTGTGTGTCTGTGTCTTTGTGGTGGTGGTGTGTATATATATGTGTGTGTCTGTGTGGGGTGGTGGTGTGTGTATGGTGGTGGTGGTAGTATGTATATATGAATGTATGTATGTGTGTGTGTGTATATATGTGTGTGTGTGTGTATGTGTATGTGTGTGTCTGTGTGTATATATATGTGTGTGTCTGTGTGGGGTGGTGGTGTGTGTATGTGTGTGTAGTGGTGGTGTGTATGTGTGTGCATGTGCAGTGGTGGTGTATATATGTGTGTGTAGTGGTGGTGTGTATATGTGTGTGCATGTATAGTGGTGGTGTGTGTATGTGTGTGTGTTGTGTGGGGTGGTGGTGTGTGTATATATGTGTGTGTTGTGTGGGGTGGTGGTGTGTGTATGGTGGTGGTATGTATGTATGTATGTATGTATGTAGATATGTATGTATGCATGCAGGTATGTGTGTATGCTTGTGTATGTGTGTATGTGTGTGTGTCTGTGTGGGGTGTGTGTGTGTGTGTATGTGTGTGTGTATGTATGTATGTGTGTATGTGTGTGTGTAGTGTGTGTGTATGTGTGTGTGTAGTATGTGTGTGTCTGTGTGTGGTAGTATGTGTGTGTGTGTGTGTCTGTATGTCTGAGTGTCTGTCTGTGTGTGTGTGTGTTTGTGTGAGTGTCTGTGTGTGTGTGTGTGTATGTGTGTGTCTGTGTGTGTGTCTGTGTGTGTGTGTGTGCCTGTGTGTGTGGTGTGTGTGTCTTTGTCTGTGTGTCTGTATGTCTGTGTGTGTGTGCCTGTGTGTGGTGGTGTGTATGTCTGTGAGTGTGTGGTTTGTGTCTGTGTGTCTGTATGTGTGTGTATGTGTGTAGTATGTGTGTGTCTGTGTGTGGTGGTGTGTGTGTAGTATGTGTGTGTGGTGTGTGGTGGTGTGTGTGTAGTATGTGTGTGTCTGTGTGTGGTGGTGTGTGTATGTGTGTGTGCCTGTGTGTGCCTGTGTGTGGTGGTGTGTGTGTGTAGGTGGTGTGTGTGTAGGTGGAGGTGGAAGTCCATCTGAACATCTACAACTTGCATCTCTCTTCGGCGTCACAGACGTTGAACCTGGGCTCACTAGGCGATAGCAGGGCCTGGTTTTGAAGGGCAGGTCTCCTGTTCTTTCACGTTGGTCACTAGAGGGACAGGAGGTGGACCAAAAGCATTCTCATTAACCTCCCACAAGAACAGCTTGTTCTTAAAACTCTGAAGCCAAGAAACTTTGAATAGAATCTGTTTAGAGGGACCGGGATGTTGTGTTTTTGTAAACTCAAGTGGAGCGATTCTTATTCAGTCAGAACCAAAATTCTGTCTCTCTTTATTTGCATCACATTTGCTGGCACGGAGAGGCTGGGGATGGAAAGAAAAGAGCCTGTGTGAATGTCTGGGAATAAAAACAACGGCACAAGAGAAAGGGAAAAATAAGGTTAAAGGGAGGGCCAGGAGGCTGAGGGCGGGAGGGGGAAGTGGGTATCCGCAGTTGAAGAGAATTCTCACTGAAAGTCAACTTCAAGAATGGCCAACTTAACTTAAGCCTACTTTAATGGTGTGGCCATTGAGTCATGCGCATGCGCATGCCCAGGCGCATGTGCACGCGTGTACACACACACACACACACACCTTCACTTAGATGGTAGGTGCTGTCCAACTCCCAAGTGTGTGTTTTTCCTTTATCCTTCCCCTGTGTGTGGTTTGAATGAGAAATGTGTGTGAGGCTGTGGGGTCCCAACGCTGTGTGTTTGCAGCGCTGGGGGAGGTTATGGAACCATCTGAGCATCTGAGAAAGTGCATCTCTTCAGGCTCCAGTTTTATAGCCTCAACCTCTTATTGTTCTCACTTGGTGTATGGATGAAATTGCCTGGTTTTCAGCCCTTGCCATGGTAACCCTGTTCTCCACCATGTTGGAGCCCATCCTTCTGGGAGCCAGGAGGTGGACCAAAAATCATTCGTGTTAACCCCATGACAAGGAAGTAGCTTTGTTCTTAAAAATTTTTAACTGAGTGAGACTAGAAAGAAATGCCAGAATAGAGAAGTTTGGAGCTGTTTAGGGGGGGCTGGGGATGTTGTGTTTTTGGAAACTCAAATGCTTTAGATAAACTTGATTCTTTATTCACCTGAAAAGCAGACTCAGAGAACAAACACACAAGAAAATCTGTCTCTTTATTTGCAGAGTCCTTATTTGGGACCTGTACCCGGAGATGTGCTGGGATGGAACTAAAAAAGAGCCTGCCTGAATGTCACAGGGAACCCAAAAAAGAGGACGGCAAGTTCAAAGAAAGGGAGCTTAAAAGATAAAACAAAAAAGTAAAGGGAGGGCCAGGATATAGCTGAGATGCAGAGATCTCTCTGCACACACGTATCCGAGTTGAAAGAGGCATTCCCTCAATCTGAAAGGTGTACATGGCTCAGCATCAAATAATGGCAGCCACCCAAAACATGAGGATTTTAATGCTGTTCACCAGTATCTGCTCATCTGTACTGTAAGACTTGCAGGCCCAAGGGTACCATGTGCACACACACACACACACACACACACACACACACACACACACACACACACACACACACAGATTTCTTCCTTGCCTTGAAGAAGTTGCAAATATCTCTTGACAAGCATTGGGAATTTAGCAAATTAGTGGGGTGATTCTGGGCGAGATTGTGGGGTGGGCCTGTGTCACAGGTGTGGCTAAACTTTACCTTTTCCCTTCTAAAATTCCCAGCACATCTGAAGGGAAGGCTAGGTCACACCGTGTGGCAGCGTGGGGAAGGACTCTGCCTACCTTTAGAGACCCTTGAAACTGCTCAGAGCGATTTCTTTGTTCCACTGTGGAGTGTGGTTTTCAGGTAAGCAAATAAATGAGTCACCCCAGTCTTGAAACCAGTTGGCGGGCTTTGAGGGGATGGCTAATCCTTAGGGCAGAAGTTAGACTGTAAGTTAGGGCCAGAGACTTAGTTTTGATAGCCACCCAGGAGAAGCTCCTGGTGACACTGCGTCCATGACAGGAAGCAAAGACACAGAGCAGAAGCATCGCTACAGAGGGACCTGGGAGCCAGACACTGCCAGGGAAGATTGGGCTGGAGAATTCTGCTCTAATGTAGTGTGGTCCTAGTGGCTTAGAGACAAAGACGGAACAGAACACCAGATAGCAGAGCAAGCATCAGAAGCCTCCATAACTTCCAGAGTTCCAGGCAACAGCAGGCTAAGCAGGGACGTCAAAGCTCTTGGGGAGGGGAGAGGCCCAGCTGCTGCTGCTGTGTGGTGAGACACTGCCCTCAAGTGGTTTATGGGCTGGGAACCTCAGTGCCCTGGTCCGCACCAATGACAGACACCATAACAGGAACATGGGGTACATTAAAAAACAGTCCTACAGATGAACCCCATGACCGAGCAGATTCACGTGTTAATGTTGACATGCTTGACCCATGCAGCAGGAAGGCCTTGGAAGAAGCCTCCTTGCCCTTCCTCCTACACTCCAGCTCCATCTTCTTCCAGGATCCCTGGATTCCAGTTGCCCAGATCATGTTCCCCATACTCTCGATTACACAGATGCTAGAAACCAACCGCTCACCTAATGGACACCCTGGATTTATGATGTCTTGGTAAGTTAGTTTCTAATTTGCACAATGTTGCCATATTGGCTAGCGGTGACCCTTTGCCCAGAGTTCCTTTAGGAAAAGTCTTGGCTTCAAGTGTGACGGCTCGGGACATGTATCAGTTGTGTGGTGGCCTCAGAGCAAACCCATTTTCAAGACTAAAGCTAAAAGAAGGAGACATTGGAATTTCTAATATTGTTCCTGTGCAGTATGGTTTAGAGAAAGTATAGGAGGGAATGGTTGGGTTTGTGGTGTCTAACCTTCGAATTATGAGCTGATTTATAAAGACAAACTGTCCCTATCCAGGGATCAGCTCTAGACAGACAACTCTGCGGGTGACATTTTGTTCTACCTCTCCCTGTGTAGTCTGGATGCAATGCCTGAGTGACCTGGGAGTAGAGTACAGACAGATTCCCACCTCAACAAGGTTTATCAGCAAACACATCAGCATCTGTCAACTCGGAAGCTTTACCAACTCCCCTTAGAAGATAAGTCTAGAATACAGTGCAACCAGTTTTGAGTTTTTCCCTGTATCATAGCTTGAGTGGAATCAGAAATGAGGCAGGATTGAGATAGAAGTTCATGATAGGAAGAAAAACGAATATTTGTCAAGCATTTGTTATATGCAGGATGTCCTGCTATCCCGATCTCTGTGGAGGGTGTGGGACTTAGCTTCTTATCCTTCTCTTACTTGCCTAGTTATAAAGGAGCACATTTGTTTGTGAGGATAAAGAGGTACATAGGGAATAAAGGAGTACTCAGAAACAGCACCCTCACAGACCCAAGTGCAAACGCCGAGATGGAGCTCAGGACTCAGGGAGAAGCCTCTTGGTTGTTCTCTTCCGTCTGTGATGTCAGTTACTTTTCCGCTTGCCGTATCTGCATACCTGAAGTGACCAACGTAAAGGTGGGAGGATTTATTGTGGCTTACGTTTCAGGTTTCCATGTATTGGAGGGAAGTGTGGGTGGAGCAGAGTGGCTTACATCATGGCAGAGAGGGAGGAGAGAAGCAGTGGAGTTGGGGGAAGGGCAGAGAGATGGGGAAGGACAGAGAATGCCAATGCCAACTGGCTCTCTCCCCCATGCACATCTATTCGTCTGCACTCCAAATTTATGGGGTGGAGTCACACACGTTCAAGGCAGGTCTTCTCACTCTATTAATCTTCTCTGCAATCAATCATGGACACACCACGATGTACTTTGTTAAATGTCCTAGCACCTCTCAGTTCAGTTGAGTATACTATCAAGGTTAATTATCACAGGTTGGCCCCTCGTCTAGCTGATACCTGGACACACGTTCTTAAACCATAACAGGACATTCCCCTGAGAAGACCGGCCTGACTCATCCAATGCAGTTTCCGGTAGAGACACTGGAACATAGACTTTGTGCGGTAGGAATTGAGAAGAGAAAATTTCTCGAATCACAGAACTCTGTGTGTGTGTGTGTGTGTGTGTGTGTGTGTGTGTGTGTGTGTTTGTGTGTGTGTGTGTGTGTGTGTTGGGGGGGTGTTAGTAAGCTAATGGACTACAGGCCTAAAAGAACAAACCTGTGCCTCATGCCTGAATATACATTAAGAACTTGATGGCAAACCATGACCTTCTAAGGACAACTGCATCCTGCTTGCAGACTCAACCAATTCAGCTCCATCTGCCATCCTATCTCAAAGTGCCCCCTTCTTGTGTTTAGTCAGTGTGTGTGTACTCTGTGTAAACAATATATGTCTTCCTTTCCTACATTTTAATTATTTTTTTTCCAAATAACAGCAAAACCAACAACCATTCTTGCTATGGTTCGACAGAAGTTTCACAGTTGCTATCTAGCCTTGCTGATGGAAATTTCAACAACCTGTCTTTGGACGTGGTCCCTGTAATAGCTAACATCTTTACAGCTCAGTGAATGCTTTTCAAAGCTCTTTTGGTTTCAGGGGTTTTGTTGTTGGGTCCTTCCTAGACTTCTTATTGTACTGAAACATAAACAAAGCAAGAGAAGAAGCTGACCCAGTCATAGGTTTGCACGGGGAATGAGCCACATGCATTGTATTAGCATCTATTGTCCTATGAGTGATTTTAAGATGCAGTTAAGTTTTTGACACAGGTCTTGTTACCAGGATCTAGCTCTGGCCTCCCATGACTTATCAGTGTTTTATTCTCCATAAAAATCAATTCAGAGGCTGCACAGAGTCTGGTGTGGAAGGCAGACAGAGTCTATTACAGAATATTATGAGATAAGAGTAGGCAATGGCCACAGGGAGCACTCTTGAAGGATGAAAGTGAACAAGAGTCACAGAGCATGGGCATTTGTTAAATGTCAGGCACCTCTAAATCTAGTTAAGTAGACAGTCAACGTTAATTATCATAAGTTGGCCCCTTGTCTACATGATACCCAGACAGGCTCCGCTGAGAGGCTGTTGTGAAGGAAAACACAGTGGTATGAGATACAAAATAGCCATAGTGATCAGTGAATCTGTTTGCATTTTAATTGTGTTTCATATTATATCTGGGAACAGACAGCTTCCTAGAGGACATTTTCTACCTAGGTGATTGACAGCTCCATTTGAATCAATTCCTGACACTTAGTATATATCTTTGTTCTCTTCTAGAAAGCCTCCAATTAGATGGTAATCTTAGGATATCTGGAGCAGTTTCCAATGTCATGTCCTGTAGCTATTTTTTCAAAATTGAAACATTGCTTCTTGAATGAGGTTTCTTAAGACTCTAGTAGTAGGACCTGGAGAAATGGTTAAGTGGTTAAGAACACTTGTTACTCTTGTAGAGGACCTGGGTTCAGTTTCCACCACCTACAAGATAGCTGCAGGAATTATACATATATATTTAGACAAAAAATCCATACACATAAAATAAAAATTTAAAAAAATAAATAAAAAACCAAATTCCATAAGTAAGCAAATCTTACAGGGTTAGGGAAATAAATAAAACTCACAAGTCTCAGAAAGTTCCTGAAACTCACAAGATTCTCAAGGGTTCTCCTCAAAGTTATATAAGCAATGATATTTGTTGGAAAAGGTGACTCTTTAATCAGCTGAGCTACCTTCAAGTCATGTGGGAAGCTCCAGAGACACAGCTTTCATGAGATGTTAATCATACTGGGGTGGATATGTAGTGATGAGCTGTGTTTGAGACACCCATGCTCTTTAAATAATCCCTCGCTCATATTCATATGAGTAATCCCAATAAATTTACTGGTTCCTTATGCTAGATTTAGGTGGAATGATGTCTTTGGTCACTGGTTTGCTATCTGAATAGATTTTCTAATAGCTCCCTGCAAAAGGCATACCATATGTGACTCTACCCAAGGCCAAAGTTACAACTTAAATCTGACTCTTCTGAGCAGTAAGCAAAGCCCTGATGTTTTGTTCCTCGTTTTATAAGATGCTGCTGATAAGGGAAGGAACCCATCACTAATTATCAAGGAGACTCAGATTGATGGAGTGAGCTTGCCACAGAACTTCCCAAGGGATTAATTGGAAAAAGAGAAGACATAAGACTAAGACAGCAAATAAGTACAAGGTCCATGGAGGAATAAGGTCCCTAGCAAAATTAAAACAGGTCTAACCCATCTCTACCATGAAAACCTGGAGCTCCACTATCTAAGCAGTTTATCAAAAGTGATGGTGGTATCTGACATACATTGAACCTGGTCTTGCTCTTTGTATGAAGAAGATGAGATATTAATGGAACATCAGGGAAAAGCACTTAATCTTGTTCAAATAACATCCTATGGCATATAGATGGAAAAGAAAAACTATATCATTATACCGATGGAAAAATTTGAATATAATGATTGTCTTAGTTAAGGTTACTGCTGTGATGGAATACCATGACCACAGCAACTCTCATTATAGAAAGCATTTAATTGTGGTTGGCTTACAGTTCGGTTTAGTCCATCATCATGGCAGGAAGCCCGGCAGCCTGTAGGTAGGCATGGTGCTGGAGAGGAGACCAAAAGTTGTACATCTGGACCCATAGACTGTGGGAAGAGAGGCCCTGGGCCTAGCTTGGAAAGTGAACACAGTTGGGTAGATCTCTGTGACACATACTCTTTGATAGCCTGTTGGGATTCACAGAGCCTACAAGTAAATGGGCTTAAAGATTGGGCTTCATGGTCCATGACCAGGTCTGCATTTAGATTTTTTTTTTCTAGCAGCTACCCAGAGAGAACTGCTTGGAGACTGAACATAGCTCTTTTAGAATTTTTCTAGCAGGATTTTTGACTTTGTTTGGGAAAATCCAAGGATTTTCTTCTAGCGGCTTTTCTGACTTTGGTTGGAAAACTCACGAGCTATCCAGAGAGCTTTTAGAATTCTTTCCTAGCATGAAAGAACTGTCACTAGCAGAGAGCTGTCTCAAGCAAAGGGTTAGCTCGAGCAGATGACAGTGCCAAGAGCTATCTACAGAGAGCTGTCCAAGGAGCCATCTCTAGCAGACTACAAGGCTGTCTGCTTGCACACCATCATTTGACCTCTAGTTGTTTATTTCTCAGCTCCCAAACACCCCTTCCTAGAACCCCTCTCCAAGCCAAGGATGGTCCTTGGTACCTTTCTAGGTTCTAACTTGGGAATGATGATCAATCAAACTAGTGGCAGTTCCTGGGAGCTGGATGGTTGTTCTTCCAGGTGAAAAAGAGATGTAGCGTGTTTTTGATGGTTTGAGTAGATCTCTATGACACATACTCTTTGATAGCCTGTTGGGGTTCACCGAGCCTAGAAGTAAATGTGCTTCAGGATTGGACTTTGAGGTCCATGACCAGGTCTGCATTTAGAAAGGGGTGCCCAAAGAACACCCCAAAAGGACTTCGGCCAGGGTTGACCAAGAACCTACAGACATCCTAGAGAAGGCCATTGGAATATCAGCTTCTAAGTAAGATGAGAGGAAGCTTTTCATTGGATAGCTTCATAGTGCGATTGGAACTATTGGAACTGAAGAGCAGTGAAGATAATATCTAATCCCCAGGGGTTTAGCTGAGTGACCTGGGACATAAATGAAAAGGAGAGTCCTCACCACCTGGAAAAGATCTTGGGAGGGCAAATCAAAAATCAAGTTTAATAATCAGCAATGGGGCATTATTGGGGGGCCAACAAAGAGCTAAAAGTCCACAATAGAGAAATTTGCTGACTGGGTGTCAAGTCCTGCCTGGGATTCAGGCCAGAGAAAATATTGTTTTATGGTTAGTAAAAACCCAAGGGTACTTCAGTCTGATTATAGCTGGGTGGCTGTGATTATCACACCTGGCATGCCAGGAGCCCACACTTTTAGGGGAGGCTGGTGAGGCCTGATTCACTGTTTTCCTCATGATACGGTCCAGCGTAGTTCTGTTTTGTGGGGTTTTTTTTTTTCCTCCTATCATTCACTCATTGGCTATACTTAATTGCTAGGTGTTTGAAGACCATGTAGGTTGCCACAAATTAATCATTTTCTTTATGGTAAGTTAAAGTCCTACGGGTTCTTTTATGGACTTAGGATGAAACCTTCCCTCCCTTTAGTTTCGTCCCTATCAGTGCCATCTGTTAGGAAGGGTCCAGGTTGTGCTGACCATGTGGCGTCCCTTGGGAAACTGAAGACATTTCCACTGCAATGAGTCTCCTTTTGTTTCAGTATGTATACTGGTTACAACTCAAACTCTGGAGTCCTCAGCACCGCTGTATTCAACTGGAGCCCGAGAATCACTTAGTCTTGTCCCAGCATCCCTTTGGGAGGTGACTGGTCTGGGGAAGAGGCCAAAATATCAGCTGTACTCTTAGCTTTTTTTATCCTTACTGGCTTTGACCTGCAAGTAAGGCCAGCCACACCTGTCTGAAAGAGCTTTAAGAGTAGTTTCAAATTTAGTGTAATCATGTAAAACTTGACAAAGATAAGTTTTAAATGCATCTGGGACCTCTTAAGCCTCACTTTTCCTCATAGTTCAGAGGTTGACAGAATCAATAGAAATTATAAGCAATTATCTTTATAAATAAAAAATCTCTTTTCTCTAGCCTCTTGTAATTGTTTCTATGAGAAAATTAACGTTTTAAGGAGACCTAATTGCTGTAAACAGAGACTTGGGCTACAGTTCTACATCGTTATCTTGAATTTTGAATTTACCAACTTTTAATGATGCTTAATTATAGCCAATTTAGTTAAACTTATACCAACTTTCTATAAGTTTGAATTTTCCACAAAGCTTCTTGTGGCATAATTTAACCTTTTGCTTCTTCCTTAATCACTTTCTATTTTCATTTTCAACAATACTTTAAGGCACAACTCATTTGTCATACAAAACCCTTTTCATCGAGAAGTATTTCCTTTTTTAACCAGGAGTGTATTTTTAAACCTCAACGTTGACGTCTATCTCTTTCTCACACTAGGGATTTTCTTTCTGTCTCATTTTCCTTTATAAAATTCTTGAAAGCCTAGACCACAGATGATCACCTTCTGTCTTTACCAAGCGTACTTAGCTGGAGGATGACATTAAAGGTTACCAGTTACATTCAGATGTCTCTAACATGAAACTTATATTATCTACATAGATTATGAATCCAGGTCAAGAGCACCCCCTTTTAAAATTTGTATTATTTTATTTTTTACAGTTTGGTAGTCAAATTTATGCCAGTTTGGAAGGATTTATAAAAGAGATAAATCAACAGGGATTGGAAGGAAGGTGTCATCTAGAAAGAATCAGAGACATCAGAGACATCTCATAACAGTGTGGGCACATGAGTGGCCTGCCTGATTCCAGAGTGGCCCTGATCAGCAGTGGCCATGTTCTGAATCTACCTAGAAGCTGGATGCACCATTTTTCATCCAATTCCTGAATTGCCTGGTCAGCAGGGACTACGTCTCACGAGCTCCCTTGGCTGGCAGGGACCAAGTTTCCACTCCTCTTGGGTTTTTTTTCTTTGTTTTGTTTTTTGGTTTTTTTTTTTTTTTTTTGTTTTGTTTTTTTTTTTGTTCGTTTGGTTGGTTTTGTTTGTATGCACAGTAGAAGTATGACAGCATCTCTGAAGGTACAACATACATTTGTCCTGTAAAGATCCGTAGAGATTACGAGAAACCCATAAAGAAATTTGGACGTTTGTAAAGTTCCTTTCGGGACCCAGCGAACAAGCATGCAGAGCAAGGATCTCTAAAAACAGAAGAACCCAATGTTTGGGATCTGTTACTGTCCCTTTAAACTGATCTAGGCAAGGCCCAGATCATATTGCGTGTGTGGCAGGAACACCCAGGAGCCATCACCTGAACACTGCCACCCACCGTTTGAAAACAGCTGGGTTAAGTTAGTGTGGACGTAACAGAAGACAGAATGTACAAGCAGCACAGGAGAGAACAACCTGAGTCGTATAGGCCTTAAGAAGGCAGGTAAAGGAGACCCCATAGCCAGGTGCAGAAGTGTGCACACGGAGTGAAGTTATAGGTCAAAGGGGGCAGAAAATCCAGATCACACATTACATACCGCAATACATCTCTGCATGTGTGTATGGTCTCAACCATGGGTGTGGGGAGGGCACGCCCTCTAGGAACAAAGATGGAAGAAAGATGATCATCTGGGCAGGAACACCAAAGTATGTTTCCAGGGTCTATTCTTGCCTTCTCTCATATGCCTGAGCTGGTGTGTGTGTGTGTGTGTGTGTGTGTGTGTGTGTGTGTGTGTGTGTGTGTGTTATATGTCCATGTGTGCATGTGCATGGGTTTATTATATGTCCATGTGTGTGTGCATGTGTGTGTGTTATGTCTGTGTGTGCATGTGCATGGGTGTGTTATATGTCCATATGTATGTATGTGCATGCATGCATGTGTGTGTGCTATATGTCCATGTGTGCATGTGTGTGTTATATGTCTGTGTATGTTATATATCACTGTGTGCATGTGTGTTTTATGTCCACATGTGTGTGTATGCATAGAAGCCAGAGGACGACACTAGGTGCCCTATTCTGACACTCTCTGCCTTATTTTTATAACACGGGGTCCCTCACTGAACCTGGAACTAAGTTGGCAGCCAGCAGCCCCCAGAAATCATCCTCTTTCCCCCATGGCACTGGGGTCACAGGCATGCGTGTAGCCATGCCTAGCTTTTACATGGGTGTGGAGCCCAATCGAGGCCCTCGTGCCTGCACAGCAGGCACTTTACTGATGAAACCATCTCCCCAGCCCCTTCCATGGCTCTCGATGTCCTTGCATCCATTGTGTGACACATACCCATGCTGAGATATATTTCTGTGTGTAATATGCGATCTGAAAGTTAATACCAATCATTTAGACTGAGACACCTACGTTCGCCCCAGCCAAGGCTGTTAAGAGGCTACTTAAGCAGGTCTACTTGGAAAATTATTGCTAAGGAAACCATTTCACCTCATAAATTCATGGCTATTCAATAACTTCTGGCATTGGAAAGACGCAGATGTGTCCATCTATGTTTCTAACATGTTCATGACATCTGAACCCTCTCTCCAGCCCCAGAGCTCATAGTCTCTCTTAATGCACTACCAGGAGTGGTAGATTCTCATTTTGTCATATTCTGTTGATTAGAATGTAAAGTCATAAGACTACATAGCACTTGTGAAAGTTTTTAAATCTGCGAGTGTTTGTAAAATAATGTCATTGTATTTAAAAGAAAAAAAAAAAAGTAGGTGACCCAGGTAGGTGTAGGTGACTGACAACATCCTAGAAAGCCATTGTAGGAAAACTGTTTTTCTCTGGATGGAATGTCTCTAGATCTAACCTATAGAAGTCCTGGCCCTCAGCTGTGGCAAGGAAATCAGTAGCAACAATGCAGCTGATATCAGGTCTGTGGTGAAAAGAATGAGGCCGTTGGCATTCCCTCTTGGAAGGAGGGAGAAGGGCCATGAGAGTCTCTTCTGAAACTCTGGTCATCACTCCCTACTCCCAGTGCACAGTCCTGCCTCAGCTGCTGTGGATAGGAGAGATGTGCTAGGGTTCACAGGAAATGGAATCTTGCCTGGGAATTGCAACTCTGCAGTAGCACAGCTGTTCAGAGTTGACTGTGCTGGAGGGTGGGATTTTCTGGTAGCCTAGTTATCCTTGAATCACCATTGCTCCTGTATTAACCCAATAAACTCATTGATTTACCAAGCTGGACTTGAATGGAATGTTTGGTTTGTTGGTTCCTCCACTGTCAAGGGTGAATACATGCCTCTTTATGTCTCCTCAGGAAAAGTCACACAGCAGAAATAATGTTTTAGTCACCATGACAAGGTATGTGTGTGTGTGGGGGGCGCGGTTAATTGGAGGCTTTCTTACAGTTTTAGAGGTTTAGTCCATGATTATCATGGTGGGAAACAGACAGACATGACTCTGAAACAGTAGATGAGAGAGCTTTACAGCCTGACCCACAGGCAGAAAGAGACACTGAAATTCCCAGTAGCATATCTCCTCCAGCAAAGCTGCACCCACTCTAACAAAGCCACACCTCCTAATCCTTCTAAAACAATTTCACTCACTGGTGACCAAGGAGTCAAACATAGGCACCTATGGGGACCACTCTCATTCAAACCTCCAGACATAATGAACTAGCAAAGCTGACTCAAGGAGAAATGGAAAGTCTGAATAGACCTAAGATAAAAAACGAAGCCAGATATAGTGACACACATCAGTAATCACATTCCTTGGGAGCTTGAGGCAGGAGGATTGTGACTACAAGGCCAGCCTGGACTACATAGAGAGAACTCGTCTCTAAAAAAGTAATAAATAAAATTAACTACCCAAAACAAAACAATATGGCTTCATTGTAAAACTTTACCAGGTATCTAAGAATGGTTGAAGTACTCATAAATTCTGCTTCAAAACATAGAAGAAGAGGGGACATTTCTCAACTCGGTCTCTGGAACTAGGATTACCTTGACTCCCAAACAAGACAAAGATAGCTTTAAAATAATAGAGATTCATATCTCTAATAAACAGATAATAAAAATTAACAAATTTACTCTGGCAGTATATGAAAGAAACTGTAACAAAGAAGAATGAAATTTTCACCTTGAAAACTACAAACCATTATTAAAAGACAACCTTAATTCATTTAAAACAATCCTCTGCTCTGGAATAGCACTGCTAAGAGAGAATCATTCCTCTGGTTGAGCCACCCAACCATTGGAATCCAAGATGGCCGCTTTAGAGAAATTGAAAAATTGGTTCCAAATTTTATAGGCATTTGCAAGGTACCCAGAATAACAAAAACAGCATTAAAAAGGCACAAAACAGGACTTACATGTTCAGAGTTTAAATTTTACCATAAAGCAAAAGTAACCCTGGTAGAGTAACACTAGCACAAAGATGGGCAGTCAGACCAAGAGGAACAAAATCCAAAGTCCAGAAACAAAGCACACGTGTCTATGGTCATATGACTTTCATAAGGGTGCTGGGACCGGTCAATGAGGGAAAACAGTCTTTTACATGACAATGCTGGAGCAGCAGGAGAGAAACACAGGAAATGATTTAGTGGAACCCTCACCCTTACATATGATAAGGCAGGCATTATCACCCCTCGATGTGTAAGTCAGAAGTTAGCTAATTTAGACCCAGCATTACGAAGTTTTCGGCACTCAGTATCCATGCTCAAATATAGATCTCTCTGGTGGTAAAGAACATTTTAGTTTTTATACTCAGTGCTAAGCAACCTTCTATTTCGTCTTAGTATGAAAGTTAATTTAGGAAAGATTAGCATGTTTGCTTTTTTTTTTTTTTTGCCAAGAAATCTAAAAATGGCTTTATTGAATCACAAAGAGAGGGAAAAGATGTGTGTATATGCCATTGATGTCAACTGCTTTACTGAGCAGAAGATTGTCATAAGAAACAATCCATTACTAAAATACTAATATCCACATGAGCAGAAGTTCAACAGACAATGGTATTCTAACCTATTGTACTCACTCTCTTGTCTGTCTCTCAGAGCACACTTTATGAGACAGTCCGGAATACCAGCCCATTCTGAAATTGAAACCTTAGCATTGGCAGGCGAAGAGATTGTCCCATGGTTACCCAAGAGTCCATGCAGACCTAAGCTGGGGTTGCCTCATTTGATCCTGAGCAACGTCTGCTTAATTAATAAACCTTGGCTTCAGGTGAAAAAAAAAAAGCTAGAGTAATATTCATTTAGGCAATAGATGCTTGTGTTTACCTCTTATACTGAGAAATAGGAAGGTGGTAGCTTCAGATGGGTGCAAAGCCCTACAGTCATCAGGACCCTGAATAAGACCGAACCCATTCCTTTGTGTCATGAGACACGTTGGTTCCCACGTGTGTAGCAGTCATATGGTGTTGTGTAGATTCAAAGGTAAGACTTTTCACTTGGGTATACCAAACAAGAAAAACAGAGAATGCCTCTATAATACAACAGTCTTGCAACCCTTTCTCATATAAAGAAGGCATCTCCAGAATTTCCCATTCATCTCACAGAGCCACAAATTTTCCTACCCCTAGCTACAGAGAAGCTAGAGATGCCTCTGGGAAGAGAATAGGATTCCCATGTCTGTCTTAGCACAATTGGAAGTCATCCCATGTCTGTCTCAGCACAACTGGAAGTCATTCTGTGAAGCTGGATGAGGGGTCCGTCATCCCAATAAAGCAGGGTGTCTGAGATGCCCATTGAATGGAATAGTCATTCTGGATGAAGGCCCCACATCTTGTAGTACTGGATGATTGGGGGTCCCTGTCTTTTCAGGACAAGAAGAATAGTGAGGTCAATTTCCCAAGGGATCTCCTTTACCATGCCATCCCTCTGCCAATATGTGCCCCCCCTCATAATAAAGTTCAGGGTTTTGTTCAGCAAAAGGAAGAGTTGATCCCCAGAAATCTCCAACGTTAAGTCAGAGAGATGCCCATTTCAATAGAATACCTTCTATATGCATGCAAACTCTGGCTATGGGAGGGGTTCATCCCTCAGGCCCTTCTGAGCCACGGATGAATAATCACATGGAAACCTGCTTTTCCTAGACTCAAAGGTAGCTTTTCCCGCCATTGGATACATCCTTTCATGTCCCTCAATGATTCTCCCAATTCCCTGAACACAGACCAGTTAAGCTGTTTCCATCTTCTCATGGGGTATTGACTTGGTAAACTAAAAACCCTAAAGAAGGTAACACCTGAAATTCTGGCAGTGGAAAAAATTATTGTCTGAGACGGGGCCTGTAGGGGCCAAGTTTCCAAATAAAATTCGTCTTGTCCCTTTGTGCTTTTGGATTTATTGGTTTAAAACCCAAGTTTAACTGGGGACTTCATTCCTGGACCCAAATAGCAGAAGAGACAAACCCCGCTCTGCTTCTGTTTTCTTCTCCCCATAGTCCTCCCGCCATCCAACATTCCTTCACTCCTTTGAATCCTGCCTAAACTCATCCTTTTTCTTGAGAGAGAAGGCTTAAACTTTGGGTGCTGTGGGCTGAAAATATGCTTCTGTGGAAACTTCCAAAAGGGCCCATGTGGCATCTGGTTTCCTCAAACTGATTTATGAATCAATAAAATTCCGTCTAGATCTTTAATATATGTTCTGCTCACTCCTATAAACTCAGGCTTTCTTAAGACTTCTTTTAACTGCTTGTGGCATCTGGTTTCCTCACTGATTTATGAATCAATAAAGATCTTTAATATATGTTCTGCTCATATCTATGAGAGTCATGGTATTACCTTTTAAAAAAAACAAACAAACAATTTTTTTACTGGAGCTGACAGTCCCAGTAAGCTAGGCTCAGATACCTGGCCTTAATAGGCCAATTAAAGACACAATTAACCATAAAGAGCAGAGAAAGGATATTTAACCAATGTGGTCACACTGGGAAGAGTGATAAAGAGGCCCAGTAACCCTCTGAATCCATGTCTGGGGCTCTAACAGGAAGTTTAGGTTTTAGTAAAAGACAAGATGATCTAGGTGTGGTCTTAGCCATCATCACTGTCTCTGCTCTAGTCTCTCTAGTAAGGTGTGTGGTAATAGTGCTATTGTGCCCTATATAAAGATTATCCTTGTATTATTCAAATACTGATTTTTATGCCCCCATATCTGGTTGCAATTCTTATTCTGAGAATCTCTTGTCTCGGTGTTGTGTAAACATTGCACCCCAATTATTCCATGATTAGTCAATAAAGAAACTGATCAGACAATGATTAAGCAGGGGAGAGAATAGGGTAGGACTTCCTCCCAGCCAGGAGAGGAGGGGGGTTGAAAAAGGAGGAAGAGAAGGAGAGAGACAGAGACAGAGAGACAGAGAGAGGGAGGAAGTAGTGATTCAGCCATGAGGAAGGGGACTAGGAGACATCAGAAGAAAAAAAAAAAAAAAAAAAAAAACAGCCAGAACAAAGAAAGTCATTAAATGCAAGAATCTTGGGGACATGTGCTGGGAGGTAGCCAGATTGATTTAGAGGATTAAAATAGAGTAATACTGATTAATTGTTGTGCCTTAAAGCTGTTAAATAAATAAAATAGCCCCCCCTTAATTATTTGGGAGCTTAATTATTTGGAAGCTTAATTATTTGGAACCCAGAAAAAGTTCCTTCTCTGGTGGGTACCGGGGAACAGCCTTTAATTTCTCCCACCATAAGTCTCCCTGGGGTCCGTTATTTCAGTAATCTAAGGGAAATCTAAGGGAAGGCCACAGTGTCTCTTTAAAGTTCTAATCTTCATTCCTACTGAGAGCATGTACATGTTCTGTGTTCAACATGTGCACACGTCTATGAGGTCATGAATGTATACACATGTCTTTAGCAAGCACTTAAAACAGCTTCTGCTAAAAAGCAGAGACCCCTCATCTGGGTTCACAGGACGTCACAGAAAGATAAAGGCGTGGCATCTCTCATTTCCTTTAGGTTCTATAGGGATATCCATTTCTCAAAGTGTATCCATCTGAAAACTGTCTAAACAATTCATAGGTAGCCTATCCAGCACCTTTCAAGTCTGGAGGCACAAAGATCAGAAGAAGGCATCTTACAGTTTACCTGTATAAGCCATACATCAGATGCACTCCCCAAAATGCTCTTCAGAATCTCCAGTGTTCATCCTCAACCTTCAGTCACCCTCCCCATGATGAGATCACATTCCTAAGTGGACCTTGATAGAAAGGTTGTTTCTCCGTGATAGAAACAGGCTACCCTACCCACCATGTACAGGAACCATCCTCCCAGGACAAGTGGATGCCCCTGCAGGTGATAAGGACTCCTCCAAGTCCTTGTCTGGAAGGAGGGGAGTCGATGAGCAATCAGATCACTGTTGCATCGAGATGGCTTAACTATGTCTACTTCTCACTCCCTGCCCTAGTGCTTTTATTTAAAACTAAAGCTTGCATAACAAAGAACAACTATAACTCCAACCATAGCAGGATTGTTGGGCCCTGCCTTGGGGTGTTTCCCTTCCCCATCACTGAGCCTTTTAGCTTGCTATAGCAAGAAGTTGTTTACATACTTGGCAGCTGCTCTCGGCCCTGCTTTGGGCCCGGGACTTTCCAAGACACAGATTTTTCCTGTTCTTCTGTTTTCCTGATTGGGTATTTTCACCTGTTTTGTTGTTTTTCCATGGCTTTTGCCTCTGGTATATAAGGAGATCTCAGTAAAGCCCGGACGGCACTCTTTTAATACAAATGACCCGAGTGTGTGTTTCTTCTTAAATCTTGAAGGCCTACACCCAGTTCTCAGTGTCATGACGATGCAGGCATTGTCATGGGATTGCAACTCAGACATGAATTTAAAGAACCTCATGATAGAATACCATGCAGAGAAAGTTCTTTTTATAGCCAAAAAAAAAAATAAAGAAAGAAAGAAAGAAAGGAAGAAAGAAAGAAAGAAAGAACAGTTTTTGTTTGTTTGTTTATTTTGTTTTTTTCCTCCTTTCCCCTGTCTTAAGTATTATCTTTAAAATATTCATTGGGCATTAAATGGGTGAGATTCTGCACGCAGAAGAACAGAGGTTAATGGCACTGGGGAAGGA
Organism: Rattus rattus; assembly: GCF_011064425.1. Classification (NCBI taxonomy): domain Eukaryota; kingdom Metazoa; phylum Chordata; class Mammalia; order Rodentia; family Muridae; genus Rattus; species Rattus rattus. Next base: position 57,818,678 of record NC_046168.1, on the reverse strand, counting down.
AGAACAGTGACAAAGACACCATGCTGAGTTGTGTGGAATTCCTGTGGTCAGGGTAGAAGAAGAAAGCAGATTGACAGCCAGAGGCTGTGAGTCATAAAACGCAGGTCACTGTTCTCCAAAGCGATGCTCATTATAGTTATAGAGTTTCGTCCAGTTCAGATGCCACCGTTCTTCCTGGGAGTCACTTACTGAGGCAGTTTTCACAAGATCCTGGATGTTTCAGATCAGTGGTTCCCAACCTTCCTAATGCTATGACCCTTTGATACAGTTCTTCATGCTGGGATGATCTCCATTCCTCAAACATAAAATTATCCAATCACTACTTTATAACTGCAATTTTGTTATTGTGAATTGTAAGTAAATATCTGATAGGTAGGCTATCAAATATGTAAACCCTGCCCCCCAAAGGAGCTGTGACCCACAGGTTGAGAACCACTGGCTCAGAAGAATATGTGGGTTCAGACTGACCTAATAGCCACTGCGTTGAACTATAGTGGCATGGTTGCCTCTGAGTAATCCCAGTGTGTTTCCTCCACATCCTATCCACAAGCAAAGCTGTAGGACTTGTTTGAGGATCTTGACCATCGCACCCTGCTGTCTCCGGTACCAGGATGTCCTTGAATGTGTTTGAAATCCCAAGTCATTTGCATTTTGTGCAATTACAAATCTGTCCAGTTCTCTATTGTCTTAGTTAGGGTTTTACTGCTGTGAACAGACACCATGACCAAAGCAACTCTTATAAGGAAAACATTTCATTGGGGCTGGCTTGCAGGTTCAGAGGTTCGGTCCATTATCATCAAGGTGGAGGCATGGCAGCATCTAGGCAGGCATGGTGCAGGAGCTGAGAGTTCTACATCTGAAGGCTGCTAGCAGAGACTTGCAGGCAGCTAGGGTGAGGGTCTTAAGCCATGGCCACAGTGACACACCCACTCCAACAAGGCCACACCTCCAAATAGTGCCACTCCCTGAGCCAAGCACACACAAACTATCCCATCTATCATTGTTATTAATGTCCAATCCTCATACTCTGAGATTGAATTTTCCCAGAGCAGGAGTCAGAACAAAGACTCCAAGAACTATGGTGGGAGTTAGTTTCTGTTGGTTGCACTTCTTAGTAAATTCACCAGGACTTGAAAGGGAAGAGCAAAAGACGCCATTTCCTTCTTCTGGTTTGAAAAGGAAAATATTCGACCTAGGTGGAGATGAAGTCCTGAATCAAAGTTCGTAGTTCTTAGTTCCCAAAATGTGACACAGAGAGGCAAAGACTGGAAGCAGAGGTGTCTCTTAGCATTCGTGGCACTGTCTGCTCAGGTAGTTCAGGGAAGCAGGGGAGAAAGAAGCAACACAAAGGTCCCTTTTATAAGTGTGATGGTTTGCATATGCTTGGCCCAGGGAGTGGCACTACTAGAAGGTGTGGCCTTGTTGGAGGAAGTGTGTCACTGTGGGTGTGGTCTTGGAGGCCCTCCTCCTAGCTGCCTGGGGATGCTCAGTCTGTTCCTGGCTTCCTTTGGGTGAAGATGTAGAACTCAGCTCCTCCTGCATCATGCCTGCCTGGATGCTGCCATGTCTCGATAATAATGGACTGAACCTCTGTACCTTTAAGCCAGCCCCAATTAAATGTTGTCCTTTATAAAACTTGCACTGATCATGGTGTCTGTTCACAGCAATAAGACCCTAACTAAGACAATAAGAAAATAGCCAGATGGTACGGTCCTGGGGGGAAGTGTAGGTTCCCTAACAAATATGCAACATCTGAGAGCAGATGTCGAATTGGCTGGTAACTCATACGCAAAGAAGGAGAAAGGAAATCCCCACCATGAACTTCAGTACTCGGTTACCTAAGGTGTTCTGAGGTAGTGCCAGAAGGTGCTAGCCGGAGGACCATCTGTAACTAATCAACAGCGTGTGCACTCTGATGCCCAGGCCTTTCCCATGGGTTCTAATTAGGCTTGTGAAAGGCCACTTTGAACACTAGTCACTACCTATAATACCATTCTCTAAAAAGTCCAAGTTAATTTATTCAAGCACATGATATTTAAAAACTCGACTACAAATTAAAAATGACGTCTTCTCTTCATCCCCTTCCCCAGACATGAACATTTGGGATCGGTTTTACACCGCCCTTCTGTTCCCTCTTTCATTGAAATGACAGGAAAGTCACTTAAATATATCTCAGAAATCATCTTATATCAGCCCCTGGCTGGACTTCATTTTTGTAAAAGTTTAAAATTACATTTATTTATTTACATGTGTGTACTGGCTAATTTTATGTTAACTTGACACAGGCTAGAGCCAACTGAAAGGGAAGCCCAATTAAGAAAATGCCTCTATAATTCAGGCTGTGAGCAAGCCTGCAGAGCATTTTCTTAATTAGTGATTGATGGGGGAAGGCCAAGCCCATTGTGGGCGGGGCCAATCCTGACTAGGTGGTCCTGGGGTCTATAAGAAAGCAGGCTGAGCAAGCCATGGGGAGCAAGCCAGTAAGCAGCACCCTCCATGGCCTCTGCATCAGCTCCTGCCTCCAGGTTCCTACCCAGTTTGAGTTCCTGTTGCATGGCTTCCATCAATAATGAACAGTAATATGGAAGTGTAGGCCAAATAAATCCTTGTCTCCCTAAGTTGCTTTGGTCATGGAGTTTCATCAAAGCAATAATAACCCTAATTAAGACACATGTGTCTGGTCACCTGTGCCACAGTGAATGCATGCAGATCAGAGACTGTGGGAGTCAGTCCTTTTCTCTTACCCTATGGGTCTCAGGAGTCAAAGTCACTTGGTGACAATGGCTTTTGTCCACTGAGCCATCTTGTGGTTCTAGTTTCATTCTTTATCATAAAATTCGGTCATACGTATCATAATTCGTTGAACACATAATCTACGAGTTTCCTGTTGTTTGCTATTTTATACAACGTTTTGTATCTATACAGTATGCCTTAGTATTTCTATCTAATAAACTTCTAAAATTGATATTTCTGGGTTATTGTGCTTTTAGAATGCTTGTGTGTGTGCCTGTGTGTGTGTGTGTGTGTGTGTGTGTGTGTGAGAGAGAGAGGGGGGAGGGGGCATTGTCACTGCTTTCATCAAGTACCATCCCCTGAGCCCCAGGGAGCCTGTGTCCACTTCCCTATCCCTGGAATTATAAGCTCGTGCCCTGTGCTGGTCTGCCTTGTTTGCTTCCTTCCTTCCTTTTGTCTTCTTTCTTTCTTTTCTTTCTCTTTCTTCCTTCCTTCATTCCCCACCCCCCATGGCTGTTGAGGATTGGACACTGGTCCTCTGGCTGGAGAAGCAAGCAGTTTAAGGACCAGCTCTCCCCTGGGCATCTCTGCCTTTTGTTTTGAGACAAACACACTCAACTAGGTCCATCCAGGGATGGACGGCATTGAACTTCTGATACTACTGCCTTGGTGTCCGGAGCGCCGGGGACCATAGATGTACTGCACCACAATTATCCAATGCATGCATGGGATCAAACCCGGGGCTAAGCACGCACTCTGAGCTGTACCCTTAGACCATGACAATTCTTTCGTCTCAGTTTTGTAGCTTTGGGGGAGAGACATACAGATATATAAATGTATATTTCCTGTTAGCTGGGTTAAGAGAACATGTGATTATGATTACAATACCACTGAAACTGACAGATTTCATGGGGGCTTTGAACAGGTGAACCATGCACAAAGATAGAAGTGGGCTTTTGACTCGAATATTGATGTTGTGTGTGATCTTGGTCAAGCCATTTTACTGCCGGCCTCAACCTCTCCATACGTAAATATACAACCTTGTATTCCTTGAATAATAGCAATGCCCTGAAGATTATTATCAGTCTGTACTAAGTGTGTTGATCACAAGGGAGTAGCTCAGAATTCAGCCACGACAGTGTAATTGCTAATCATAAGACAAAAGCAAGTCGGGGTTGGGGATTTGGCTCAGTGGTAGAGCGCTTGCCTAGCAAGCGCAAGGCCCTGGGTTCAGTCCCCAGCTCCAAAAAAAAAGAAAAGAAAAAAAAAAAAGACAAAAGCAAGTCTGACTTAGTTATATGAAGGCAACATGGCCGGCCTAGATGGGTGTTGTGCACAGTAAGCTGGTATCATATTCTATAGAAATTGATGCAAACACACTCACACTCGTACGCCAATAGTGTCCAGAGTTCAGGAAGCAACCATTTTATTGCAAATAATAAACAATCCCTTCTGGAAGGTAGACATTGCCCAGTCTCTCGGGTTTTCAGTACATACATGAATCTGGGAAAAAGTACCATGTATCTTAGTACACAAGCAAGAGTGGAGCAGACCCACAGAGACCTGTCCCCAAGCAATGACGTGAGACTGAGCTGAAATATGTTCCCAACTGTGTACAACTGTGTCTGCACACCTCCGTTTGTGTGTACATCTACACAAACTTCTGAAAGGATCTTATCAAAAACTTAATGATTCTCTGCGTGGCAGAGGCGATCTTTAATTTTTCTCCAACTTTCTATTGATTCGATTTGTGTCATCAAAAAATAAGGCTATTCTTTTAAAAAAAACATTTCGATGGGATCACAGATCAGAGGGAATTCCAAGGTTAGTTTCACACTCAGGAACACAGGTTAATAAAATTTAGAAGCAAACCAAGGGAGCGAGGCAGGGGGGTGGGAGGGGAATTAAACATCCACCAGAAATGTGGGAAGGAGGGATAACCAGAGAGCTAAGGGCTGACATGTTTCCAGCCATTATGCCAAAGATGGGAACAGCCAAGGCCACAATCAAACTTATTTTGACATTTGGGAAGCCCGAATCCATGGTACGAATCCCAGAATAACCAGGTGCCTGCAGACGGTGGCTCTGACGTCATCTTCATTAATAGTCTCTTTGAATTGGCAAACGGAAATTAAACAGAACAAGCACAGAAGATCCCTCTGCTATGTCAGTGTCTGTCTGTAGCTCTGGGATGAAGAAGTCAGTGCCACCCTGTAACAGGACAGTTTGTAAGAGTATCCAGGACAGCATAACCTCTGAGGCGTGATGCCAAGAGCATTATAATTCTGACCATAACGTTCAGAGGTCTTGTTGTAATATCTGGTGACTTTAAATAGTGTAGTGTTTCTTAGCAAGCAAGACACCCGAATTGTAGTGATTCTGAGGGATCGTGAGCATCTTTTTCTGCTTTGAAAATGAAGGGTTTTTTAAGTCAGTAACATTCTCTGTTGGGGTCCTGGCTCTTTAGGGTTGTCCCTAACTGTGAAAATTGGTCATATAAAGTTACCAGGTGGCTCAGGTCCAGCCTTGTTCTAGAAAGTCATTGCTGGTAAAAGCCAGCCTGGGGCACTGGTAGATCCAGTGTAGGATTAATGAGGTTGACTTCCGCTCTCTTGCATTCTCCTCAGACTTAGACAAGAAGCCCATGGGCGTGGGGAGATAGCACAGCAGGTGAAATGCTTACCTCAAGCAAGAGGACCTGAGTTCAGAACCCCATCACCCACATAAAAGTGAGGCATCTGTCTAAAACTCTACCTCTGGGATGGACAGAGATGGATGGCTCCCTGGAACTTGCTGACCAGATTGTCTAGCTATTGGGTAAGCTCTTGGGTTCAGTGAGAGACTTTGCCTAGAAACATACTTGGGTATTGGCCTTTGCTCCTGGCCCCTCAAACACAAATTCTCCTGGAGTTGCGGTTACTAAGGTTGGTTGCCGTGAGCTGAAAGGACTCCCATAAACACAGACACAGAGGAAGGAAGCCGAGGACTAACACACAGGATCCAAAGAGGCCTGAAGATGAGCATAATCTCCTGAAGCTTCAGGGACAGATTCGAGGCTGCACCAGCCCAGCCAGAAATGTGCTTGGACAGGTACCACTCTGGCTTCCTGCACATCCTTGGGTCCTCATAGTAGCCATGCCCTGGTAAAGCTGGTCCTAAGAGTTTCCATGCTCGGGCAGCAGATGAGACCAGGTGAACTCTTGCAGACCCTTAAGCCTTCCACTCCCTATCGGCCATTTTGTCACCAAGGCTCACCCTGTGGGACTTTTGAGAGTCCTCAGGAATGCTTCCAAGCTTGGGGATTTGGGAGACAGGACAGAGCCAAGTGACCTACTTCTTCCTAAGCTAGAGCTTGCTGTCACTTTCTTGCTAGCAGAGAAACGACCTACAGTGACAGATGCCACCTTTTTCTTAAGGGAAGGCTGGTAATCTCACTTACAGGGTTAAGTGAGAAATGTAAGTCATCGGGTAAACACAAAAGGAGGCCTGTTTTCTCTCTTCAATTATAGTTCTTTGCCATGAGCCCAATGTCTTCATTACAGAAGACACTGCACATCCCAGACTCATGCAGATACAGGAAGGCACAGAGCAAACGCCCAGGACCTGTTCTGCTGCATGAACAAATGTAATCTGGCAGTGTTTCACTTCAGTCTAGGGATGGGAGGGCATGCCTTCCCCTTATGTGGCCAGGTGGGTTATAATCTGTATGCTGCCCACTTGTAAGGGAAGACACCCTGCCCCATGAGGTGTCCCTCGCTAAAAGCTAGAATTTCATCTCAAAAGCAAGCAAAGAACTCATTTCTAACTGTCTTCTGTATCCTGGGAACTGAGGGCATCTGCCATTGATAAATGTTCTATCTAACAAGACATGGAATTGGCTCTTGGTTTGTAGGCTTCACTGAGCTTGTGGGCCTCCTCTGTAAAGGAAAGAAATAGGGAAACCACTCTGTAAAGGAATATAGAGGGCATTCTGTTAAGGAAATAGGGGATTAGGATAGACTATTCTCTATTCAAGAAAAATAAGTTTTTCCTTCTCAAAGTGATGGTGTGTGTGTGTGTGTGTGTGTGTGTGTGTGTGTGTGTGTGTGTGTGTGTGTGTGTGTGTATATGAAGGTGTGTGTATGAAGGTGTGTGTGTGTGTTGGGGTAAGTACATATGAACGCATGTGCCTGTGGAGGCCAGAGGCACAGAATTTCTCCTGGAACTAGGATTACAAGTAGTAGTGAGCTGTACCCCGACATGAAGCAGGGTCCCCTGTAAGGGCTCTGCCATGCATGCCCTTAACCCCTGGGCCATCTCTCCAGACCCTCAGGGTGATTTTATATCTCTCTGAAGACACCTCTAGACACTGCTGAGAGAGAGAGAGAGAGAGAGAGAGAGAGAGAGAGAGAGAGAGATTGATTTCCATTTTATATGTTTTTACAGGTTTATGTCTTGTCTCCACGTAACATGGGGACCCTAAGAGCAAAATTAGTCACAGGGACTGGGATGCAGCTCAGTGGCAGTGTGGTTGCCGAGCCTTTAGACAGCCAGACCCTCAGCAGCAGAGGGAAAATATTAAAGCCAAACGTCTACGTATTTACGATCAATGAGCAGTGCCAAGCAACACATGGTGAACTGAAGTTCACTTCCCAAATATGAACCCGTTTTGCCTCCTCTGCTCTGACTGAACACTAGTTTGAGTGACTGGAGCCAACAAAGTCTCTACCGTGAAAGCTGGACTTAGACAAAAGGCCATGAGGACACTTCCCACAGAACACCAGCCACCGCCGAAAACTGTGACCAGAAGACAGAACCAAAGTATCCTTCAGCCACTCAGAGTAAAGACAACTAAAACCCAGGATACTGGGCGCTCCTGTGAGAGATTTTCTTAATCCTAGTTTTCGAAGCAGGAAGACCCACCCTAAATCTGAGCCACAGCTCCTGGTGACCGCCCACATAGAAGGGCACGGGAGGAGTTCACTTCCCTGCTTGCCCTCACTCTTGCTGACATCGCATTTATCCCATTACCGCAGCCAGTATTAAATCCAGCTTCTTCGTGACTCCAACATACACTGAAGACCAGTAGCTCTCCAGGTGTCCTCCAGGTGTCCTCCAGGTGTCCTCCAGGTGTCCTCCAGGTGTCCTCCAGGTGTCCTCCAAGTGTACTCCAAGTGTACTCCAGGACTCTAGAACAACCAACATCTGGATTCCTGGCCTTTTTGTTGTGAGACCCATTGTCAGACTACCCAGGCTATAGACTAATAAATCTTTCTCTTCTCTCTCTCCCTCCCTCCCTCCCTCTCCCCATTCCTCCCTCCCCTCCCCCCCCTCTATATATCAGTTCTGTTCCTTTAGAGACACCTAATCCAGTGCCTAAAGAATACGTATTCTTCCAATGGCTAGTAAGAAGGCAGTGTACTGGGTTGATCAGTATGTATGAAACCGGTAGAAGATAGCACCTTCCCTTGCTGGGAAAACTTTTTTTTCTGGATAAGGATCAGGAGGCCTGGGCTCAGCTCTCACTCCCATTAGCTTTGGGTAGGCCAGAATACCCATCTCTATTGAGTGAGCTGGAGTGTGGCCAGAGAGGTCAATATATGTCTATCCTAAAGAACTCTGAATGTGGAATCGTGAAACAGAGGTTGGCAATCAACAGTAAATAGACCCCGCCCGCCTCCACCACCAACGGCTGCTCAGTTTTACTGGAACACGGCCACAGCCATGCAATGTCATACAACTTAATTCTGCTGTTGTGAAGTGAATAAATATATCACTGCTATAGAGACCAAACGGCTCGCCAAGCTGGAAACATTTATCAAGTGGTCCTCTTCAGAACAACATTGGTACCCTAGACTAGAGCACTGACTCTCCTCCATCTTGGATCTCTCCTCTCCACTGAGTTCCTCCTCAAAAGTCTGGAGTGCTGGAGGTAATGAATATTCATCGAGTACAGTGGAGAGATGACGCCACACCGGGGCACGAGCACCGCCTCAGAGCACAGAGCTAAGCAGCTCCTTTCTCAGCCTCACGAAGGAAAGGGGGTAGCTGTCTGCAGCGCTGAGGAGTCCTTATTTATTACTGATGCTCCTACAGGGCAGATGTGAGAGCAGCCCGGAAGCTATGGTCAGGACAAGAGAGACTTTGTAGCCATTCTGTAGCAGTGGCAGAGTGTGTGTGTGTGTGTGTGTGTGTGTGTGTGTGTGTGTGTGTGTGTTGCACCATGTAAAACTCAGGATTTGAAGAAATCCACTTGTGCTAGCTATTGTGGCTGAAGGAAATCCTGGTGCATTTATGAGACTAAGACACTCCCATAAAAACAAGCTACACTTGGGAAAGATCTCTTTACCCGGTTCCTGAGATGTGTGGGGGTGGAGTAGGAGTTGGATAGGGCCTCAAGATGTAGCCGGAATCAATCTTTTCCATGCAGAGATGAGGAAGCAGAACCCAGGGAAGGGGAGTTGTTGGTTCAGGGTCACCCAGTGGGTTAAGGACAAGTCCACAGTGTGTACTCGTCCATGCCATCGTCAGCCGCCTATGGTATAGCAGTTAGGGCCCACAGACTGAAGTGACGGCTGAGGTCACGAATGGAGTGCACACTCCAGTCATCACAGGCCTTTCCGTTAACAGCTGGATTTCAGAACCAACGTACGGGTATACCTGAGCCATACCGAGAACATGGTACGACAACAGAGGTGACAGGAAAGTGCCACTGGTCACGTCTCATGGATTCCTGGCATCTATTTTTAACACTTCAGGATTTCTGATATTAAGATTCACTTATAATAGAGCTTGAAACAGTAAGTAGTCTTTCTGCTTTCTTATTTCAAAAATCACAGTGGCGTGTCTTAGAACTAGTGACGCCCTATTTTAATAATATAGACCAGATAAGACAGTCAGGGAAGACCTTTGTTTCTTGAAGCCAAGTCCTGAAGGCCGAGAAGGAAGCAGCCATACCAAAAGGAAATGGAAGAACACGTTCTAGACAACCCCAAAGGCAAAATGGAGGCAGCAGCCGCAGAGAGCCTGAGTGGGAACTATAGTGGCTGGGGAGTAGAAGATCCCTGAGGTGCCTAGAAATACACGCAGGGCACCAAGCAGTCTGAGTGTTTGTTCATTCGTTTCTGCTGTGTTAGAGGGGAAACCCCAGGAATTACAAATGCTAGGTCCCTAGCTCAGAGCATCACTTCTGCCTGGAGGGCTCAACGCTATCATTTGGAAGCTGCAGTGTTGCAAATAACCTGGCTGTTTGAACAGGTTTTTCTAACTGAAGGAAAATATAAACCGTGCTATTCAGTTGTGGGGCTGGATCAGAACCAGGGTCAACAGTAGTCGGAGAGTAATTAGCAAGAGATGTAGCGATGGCAAAAGAGGGTTTGTATTAAGGCGAAGCAATGGCAGTGAGAAAGAAAGAGTTGAATTGAGAGACTGTGGTACCCCCCACGCAAGACCCTCTGTCAAAGCCAGGTCACAAGAGATGATGCAGAGGAAGGAAGAAGTCAAAGAATAAAAGCCCCTGGCGGGTAGCTACCTTGGTTTCCTGCAGTTAGTTCCTGTGGGGATATTTTGTACTCTTCTTAAACCCTTTTCAAGTATGCACTCCCAGGGCAGACAGGAGCTCCATGGTGAGGCTGCTTCAAGCATCCCCAGGTACCTCCAGTTCCCCTTGGCTCTTCCCCATCCTGCTTGTATTCTTAGCCACTGCATACAAAAATAGTGGGAAGGGGGAGTCATGCATGATGTCGTTTGCCTCAGACTGTATTTCATTACGACCTCAGCATGGCCTTGGCTAGACCAATAGAGGAGAAATCCTGAGGATTCCTGGAGTTCAGTGAGCCCAGGTCCTCTCCTGTCACAAGCCCTACAGAGGCTTTCGGCAGTTATCAGGGTGTGGAAGAGCGATTGGTCTCTACTCAGGCTCTATAATCCCGGAATAGTCTATTTGGGGGTCGGTGTGTGGGCAACTTGAACTCTGTTCGTATACCTTACATCTCTCATCTTTTCTCCGTTTTTCTAGCTAGTCCGTGTCATCTGCTGTGAAGTCACCAGGAGAAACCTCACGGAACACTCACCACCCTCTACCACGTGGCGGTGGCCCAATTCACTGCCGGCTGCCTCCCGGGGATTTCGAGGCTGTGGGTGTAGATGAGTTTAAGTTTGGATGATGACAAAGGAACCACGTGGATGTTCCTGGTGATGAGTGTGCCTGCTGCTCACCCACTCCTGCTGCCACCCGGAGCCGCAGCCAGTACCAGGAGGCTCGGTGGGCCCACCCAGGCCAGCAGAGTACCACCTCCTCCTGCCTGCTCATTCCACTGCACCTGGCTTGCCTCGCCATCATCTGGCACTCGAGGGTGAGTGCCACAGCCAGAGACAAAGTGATAAATCGGGTGTGCGTACTTGCTTGCTGTCTCCAAAATTATCCGCTCCTGTGTATTTCGACTTTTGGTGGTGTTCGTCATCCTTTCTGATCATTTCGTTTAGCGTTTGCTTAGGATGCCTGGAATGTTAGGTTCCCTTTCACAGCTCTGTGGCATCTCTTTCCAGAGGCAAAACTCGGGGTTGGGGATTTAGCTCAGTGGTAGGCGCTTGCCTAGGAAGCGCCAAGGCCCTGGGTTCGGTCCCCCAGCTCGAAAAAAAAAAAAAAAAAAAAAAAAAAAAAAAAAACTCCAGGAGAACAAAGGCACACCATCAGCTCAGTTGCTCTCCCTTCGTGGTGCTGTACCTAGTTCTAGCAGGCGAAGAGATCTCTTTTCTTTTTTTTTTTTTTTTTTTTTTTCTTTTTTTTTTTTTTTGCTGGGACCCCCAGGGCCTTCTCTAGGCAAGCGCTCTACCACTGAGCTAAATCCCCAACCCCAAGAGATCTCTTTTCAACTGCCTGGCCGAGGCTAGTTTTGGATTGAAGGATTTCAAAACATCCATGGCGCAAACTCTTTCCATAATTCACACCTCTGATTTGCGACTCAGGTGGAGGGTTTCACCTCAAGAAAAAAGAGAGAAGTCAAGAATAGTGGCCTGGTCCTGTGCCAGTTAGAGCCCCAGGCATGCCAAAAATCCAGACTCAAGGACCGTGGTGAAGTGGGTGCCATCCTGAATAAAACTGATGTCCACAAGGAAGGAGATTCTGGCTATGGGTGGCAAATCCTCACCTCACGGTGCCAATCTGTGACCATCTATAAAGTGTTTATGAAGATGAGGGCTCTGAGGTGGCCTCTCTGCCCAATGGAAAAGGCTGCTGTGCTCAACACTTTAGTTTTGTTGTTTGTAACTTGGGAGAGGAGGAGAGGCTTGTCTTGGCTTAATCTTTTACAGTGTTGAGAGTTTGGATGGAGGGAAAGTTAAGGATGCTCCACCTCCACCTGTGAGAAGCAGAACCATATTCAGAAATAAGGGTGAGGGGAGGGAGGGGTCTGACCTTCCCTTCCCATCAGCCTGGCCTGCCTCAGGTGGCTGTTGCCTGGAGACAGCTCATTTTTGTGTGAGTAACAGGGTGCTGGGGACAGGCAAGGCAATGTGACCAGAGGAAAAGCGTGAACTGTTTGAGTTTGCCTAACCCACCCCAGATACTAAGCTCTTGACAGCTAGACCCATTCCAGACCTCACTCATTCCTGGGGCAGTGTGTTGGGATGGATGGAGATTGTCCTGGGTCCTAGTCTTACACATGAAGCAAGGGTTTGACAACCATTAAGAAGCAAGAATTAACAGGCTCTGAGGCACTGCTTGTGCCTACTGTTCTAACGAGAATCCTCTAACCTGCTTACAACCCACAGGGTCACACGCAGCCAAGGAGAGCTATGACTGCAGCCCAACACAAAACTGTAAACCTACTTAGAATGCTCTGAGGGCTGTTTGTTATTTTTGTTTCGGTAATTTGTCATGGTAACTTGATTGCATGATCCTTAAGTGTGCACGGTTGCTGCTGCCATGTCAAAAGACTGAGCACACCTGGATGTCCTTTGCACGATAGGCCCTTCCAAAGCTCACTAACGACTGTGCGTGTGCCACCACACGTCTCTAATCTCAGCAGCGGCAGGGATGGGGGTGGGGTGGGGTTGAGAGCAAGTGGATCAAGATTTCAGGCTCAGCCTTGGCTACTTGGAGTTCAAGTCCAGTCTGGGTTAGGTAAGACATTGTTTTGAAAAGCAAAACAAAAGCAAACAACTGAAGAGTCTCCGACGAATTCTCTTATTAGCGAATCGTAATTATAGAATCATCTCCCTGGGATGCCGTAGTCTCCAGACACACACAGCCCATCTATGTCTCAGGCCCCATGAGTCAGCACTTCTCCATATGCTTCCTGACACAGCCATTTTAGGAGAAAGGAAGGACTTGGTCTAAAACATTCCTACTGCTACTCCCAGTCCTAGCAACAACCAGTGTCAAAGCATGTTCTGCTTTTAGTGGAATAATTTCATTCCAAAGGAAAATTTCACACCTCCATAGAGCTATATGTTAATATCCACACTGTTCGTCTCTTGTCCGTTGCGGGGGTATGGATTAGTAAGCGCTGTAGTCTGTATGTTTATGAGCCTCTAAAACGATATGTTGTAAGGTGACAGCACTAAGTAGTGGGGCCTTTGGGGGAGATGATGGTTAATCTTAATTTGATTGGCTTGGGAAGTGCCCAGGAGCTCAGTAAAGCTAGGAGGATTTCCAGGGATGATCAGGAGAGGGGTTCATTTGCATGGGGCAGCACCATCTAGGTTGGAGAACCACACAGAGAGCCTGCTGGGCCGGTGTTCTCTCTGCCTCTTGGCTAGCACGTGAGCCACCCTGCCCTAACACACCCTCCCCACCATGACAGAATGAGTCCTCTGAAAATGAAAGCCACACTAAACCCTTCCTACATTTTCCACAGAGGTAGAGAGTCTGACTGATATGGGATGCCGTTGCAAGGGCAGAACCTCATGAACAGGACCAGGGGCCTTATCAAACAGGCTTGAGAGGAACCAAACCCCTTGCCCGTTCTAACATGTGTGGACTCACAAAAAAGTCAACAATTATGAACCATATCAGGTCCTTGCCAGACACCAGATTTGCCTGTGACTTGATCTTAGATTTCTAGGATCTCCGGCCTCTCTAGATACGAGAGAAACATTTGTGTTCTTTTAATGTTTTTCTTTTTAAATTTATTTATTCTATGTGTATGAGTATGTGTTTATGTACGTATGTGCACCTCGCCTGGTACCTGTGGAGGTCAGGAGAGGTTACCATCCCTGGAACTGGAGTTACGGGTGGTCGTGAGCTACCATGTAGGTGCTGGGAACCAGATCAGGGTCTTCTGCAAGGGCAGCAAGTGCTCCTAACCACTAACCCATTACCCAAGCCTCAACCCTTCTGTTCTTTATAAGCTCCCTTGTATGGTGTTTGGTTACAGCCCAAACAGTGTCAGGCCATGAGTAACTGCCTTAATAGCCAGCTATATTTAAATTTAACTTTGTTACATTTAAGAAAAACACATGGATATCTCTTTGAACACAAGGATGTGTTAGGCTTTCTGCCACTTGACAAATAACAGAGAGAAAAACTGAAGGGAGGAAGGATTTATTTCTGCCAAGTTTCGGGGGCTTTAGTCCATCATGGTGAGGTGGGCATGACCAGGCAGGGCAGCTCACACCACTGCAGCCGGAAAACAGAAAGAGCACAGCAGTAGCAGGCTGTCTTCCTGTCCTGCTTTGTCCTATCCAGACCCCCAGTGTATGGAATGAAGCAGCCCCAGGGTGAGTCTTTTCCCATTAGTCATCTCTGCAAACACCCTTCCAGACACCAACAAGTGTACCTTACTAATGTTTCCATTGCTTCTTAACCCAACCCCCATTGAGCATCTGAACCAACACAAAAGGCTAGATGTCTGGCACCACAGCCGTTGGTTTTGTTCTTTTGTATTCTTTGGTTTTTGTTTTGTTTTACTATTTTCCTTTACAAGAAAGTCCTGCTCTATAACCCAAGCTAGCCTCAGACTCACAAGCATTTCGCTTCAGTCTTGGAATAACTAAGTTTACAGGTATGCACCACCAAGCCCAGCCATCACAAGTCTTATTGTGTTTCTGCACAGGACCTTACGGTTATTTTCCATAGACGCAGAGACGCAAAGGAAAATACAGGAAAACTCGCATACACCTGTTGCTTTTGTCTGAGGAAGTTTCAAGGCATTGGACAAGTCAAAAAGACCATCTTGCAATAAGAGAATGAAGAGAGGACATTTCTGTCCTGGAAAGGGATTCTTTAAAACCTTGTTTTCCAATTAGACATTTTAAATGTGCGTGTGTGTGTGTGTGTGTGTGTGTGTGTGTGTGTGTGTGTGTGTGTGTGTTTTAATGGGACTACAGGAAATTATGTGTTGCATGGTAGTTCACTCACTCTTCCTTTTCCCCATGATCATGGAATCCACTGGTTTTACTATGTTTCCCACCGTCCTCAGGCAGCTGGCCTGATAGGGATGGCCTTATAAAGACACAGTTACAGAGCCAATTAGGTGGCAGCAGCCTGGAGGGCTGGGGCAGGGTTCTTCAGAAGGCAGCATATGCTTGAAACCAGCACCCAATATGCGGTGTGGTTTCTCCCATAGCTAGGACCCGTGGCCTCTTGGGTTCCTGATGCCCTTAAACCAACAGACTGAGAAAGAAATGACAGTGTTAAAGGGAATGATTGGTCCAAAATACCAAAGGGAAATCTGACCGCTTCTCCATAATGGAGGTAAGAAAGATTCTGCCTGGAGTGCAGGGGACCCTTTCAGGAGTCTCTTGGTGCTACTTCCGTGTCCTGCTACAAACGCCAACGGAAAACTACAACTTCATCCAAGAAAGATGTCAAAGGACACAGAGGCCTTGGTTACTCCACCAGGAAAAGCCCCAAGACCTACTGAGGTGCTTCCTGAGGGTGAAGGATAGGAAATACAGAATGGGTAGTGAGGAAGGTAAATACCAGCTAAAGCCATGTGACTAGTTGCAGAAACAAGGCTTATAATTGACATGAGTGTTCTGTCATATTTTGTCAAGAACATGTTTGCACAGATATTTTGTGCAGTGAATTTTCCTCAAATTCTTTATCATATAATGAACCATTACTTGAGAGAGTATCAGTGGTTATCATATTTAAGTTTTCAGATACCAAAAGAATGTTCCTCAAGGGACATTGCTGTCCCACGCACGACTTCCCGCCGGCAAGGAGCACGCGAGACATAGAAATTCTTACTATGAGTGACTTTTATTTCTGTCTATTCCTCTCTCATGGTGGAAGCCCGCTTGCCTGCCAAGCGCGCCTATTTATCCTCTGCACGCACCACACACCTGATTGGTTGCTTACCATGACCTCATCAGGTGCGCTGAAAATGGGTACCTGGCAAGAAGGCACT
>NC_046168.1:57730276-57802511 GCF_011064425.1 Rattus rattus | reverse complement strand
AAAAAAACTCCAGGAGAACAAAGGCACACCATCAGCTCGGTTGCTCTCTCCTTCGTGGTGCTGTACCTAGGTTCTAGCAGGCGAAGAGATCTCTTTTCAACTGCCTGGCCCGAGGCTAGTTTTGGATTGAAGGATTTCAAAACATCCATGGCGCAAACTCTTTCCATAATTCACACCTCTGATTTGCGACTCAGGTGGAGGGTTTCACCTCAAGAAAAAGAGAGAAGTCAAGAATAGTGGCCTGGTCCCTGTGCCAGTTAGAGCCCCAGGCATGCCAAAAATCCAGACTCAAGGACCGTGGTGAAGTGGGTGCCATCCTGAATAAAACTGATGTCCACAAGGAAGGAGATTCTGGCTATGGGTGGCAAATCCTCACCTCACGGTGCCAATCTGTGACCATCTATAAAGTGTTTATGAAGATGAGGGCTCTGAGGTGGCCTCTCTGCCCAATGGAAAAGGCTGCTGTGCTCAACACTTTAGTTTTTGTTGTTTGTAACCCAGGAGAGGAGGAGAGAGCTTGTCTTCGCTAATCTTTACACAGTGTTGAGAGTTTGGATGGAGGAAAGTTAAGGACACTCCACCTCCACCTGTGAGAAGCAGAACCATATTCAGAAATAAGGGTGAGGGAGGGAGGGGTCTGACCTTCCCTTCCCATCAGCCTGGCCTGCCTCAGGTGGCTGTTGCCTAGGAGACAGCTCATTTGTGTGAGTAACAGGGTGCTGGGGACAGGCCGAAGGCAATGTGACCAGAGGAAAACGTGAACTGTTTGAGTTTGCCTAACACACCCCAGATACTAAGCTCTTGACAGCTAGACCCATTCCAGACCTCACTCATTCCTGGGGCAGTGTGTTGGGATGGATGGAGATTGTCCTGGGTCCTAGTCTTACGCATGAAGCAAGGGTTTGACAACCATTAAGAAGCAAGAATTAACAGGCTCTGAGGCACTGCTTGTGCCTACTGTTCTAACGAGAATCCTCTAACCTGCTTACAACCCACAGGGTCACACGCAGCCAAGGAGAGCTATGACTGCAGCCCAACACAAAACTGTAAACCTACTTAGAATGCTCTGAGGGCTGTTTGTTATTTTTGTTTCGGTAATTTGTCATGGTAACTTGATTGCATGATCCTTAAGTGTGCACGGTTGCTGCTGCCATGTCAAAAGACTGAGCACACCTGGATGTCCTTTGCACGATAGGCCCTTCCAAAGCTCACTAACGACTGTGCGTGTGCCACCACACGTCTCTAATCTCAGCAGCGGCAGGGATGGGGGTGGGGTGGGGTTGAGAGCAAGTGGATCAAGATTTCAGGCTCAGCCTTGGCTACTTGGAGTTCAAGTCCAGTCTGGGTTAGGTAAGACATTGTTTTGAAAAGCAAAACAAAAGCAAACAACTGAAGAGTCTCTGACGAATTCTCTTATTACCGAATCGTAATTATAGAATCATCTCCCTGGGATGCCGTAGTCTCCAGACACACACAGCCCATCTATGTCTCAGGCCCCATGAGTCAGCACTTCTCCACATGCTTCCTGACACAGCCATTTTAGGAGAAAGGAAGGACTTGGTCTAAAACATTCCTACTGCTACTCCCAGTCCTAGCAACAACCAGTGTCAAAGCATGTTCTGCTTTTAGTGGAATAATTTCATTCCAAAGGAAAATTTCACACCTCCATAGAGCTATATGTTAATATCCACACTGTTAGCTCTCTTGTCCGTTCTTGGGGGCATGGATTAGTAAGGCTTGTAGTCTGTATGTTTATGAGCCTCTAAAACGATATGTTGTAAGGTGACAGCACTAAGTAGTGGGGCCTTTGGGGGAGATGATGGTTAATCTTAATTTGATTGGCTTGGGAAGTGCCCAGGAGCTCAGTGAAGCTAGGAGGATGTTTCCAGGGACGATCAGGAGAGGGGTTCATTTGCATGGGGCAGCACCATCTAGGTTGGAGAACCACACAGAGAGCCTGCTGGGCCAGTGTTCTCTCTGCCTCTTGGCTAGCACGTGAGCCGCCCTGCCCTAACACACCCTCCCCACCATGACAGAATGAGTCCTCTGAAAATGAAAGCCACACTAAACCCTTCCTACATTTTGCACAGAGGTAGAGAGTCTGACTGATATGGGATGCCGTTGCAAGGGCAGAACCTCATGAACAGGACCAGGGGCCTTATCAAACAGGCTTGAGAGGAACCAAACCCCTTGCCTGTTCTAACATGTGTGGACTCACAAAAAAGTCAACAATTATGAACCATATCAGGTCCTTGCCAGACACCAGATTTGCCTGTGACTTGATCTTAGATTTCTAGGATCTCCGGCCTCTCTAGATACGAGAGAAACATTTGTGTTCTTTTCATTTTTTTCTTTTTAAATTTATTTATTCTATGTGTATGAGTATGTGTATATGTACATATGTGCACCTCGCCTGGTATTTGTGGAGGTCAGGAGAGGTTACCATCCCTAGAACTGGAGTTAGGGATGGTCGTGAGCCACCATGTGGGTGCTGGGAACCAGATCAGGGTCTTCTGCAAGGGCAGCAAGTGCTCCTAACCACTAACCCATTACCCAAGCCTCAACCCTTCTGTTCTTTATAAGCTCCCTTGTACGGTGTTTGGTTACAGCCCAAACAGTGTCAGGCGATGAGTAACTGCCTTAATAGCCAGCTATATTTAAATTTAACTTTGTTACATTTAAGAAAAACACATGGATATCTCTTTGAACACAAGGATGTGTTAGGGCTTTCTGCCACTTGACAAATAACAGAGAGAAAAACTAAAGGAGGAAGGATTTATTTCTGCCAAGTTTCAGGGGGCTTTAGTCCATCATGGTGAGGTGGGCATGACCAGGCAGGGCAGCTCACATCACCGCAGCCGGAAAACAGAAAGAGCACAGCAGTAGCAGGCTGTCTTCCTGTCCTTTATCCTATCCAGACCCCCAGTGTATGGAATGAAGCAGCCCCAGGGTGAGTCTTTTCCCATTAGTCATCTCTGCAAACACCCTTCCAGACACCAACAAGTGTACCTTACTAATGTTTCCATTGCTTCTTAACCCAACCCCCATTGAGCATCTGAACCAACACAAAAGGCTAGATGTCTGGCACCACAGCCGTTGGTTTTGTTCTTTTGTATTCTTTGGTTTTTGTTTTGTTTTACTATTTTCCTTTACAAGAAAGTCCTGCTCTATAACCCAAGCTAGCCTCAGACTCACAAGCATTTTGCTTTGGTCTTGGAATAACTAGGTTTACAAGCATGCGCCACCAAGCCCAGCCATCACAAGTCTTATTGTGTTTCTGCACAGGACCTTACGGTTACTTTCCATAGACGCAGAAACGCAAAGGAAAATACAGGAAAACTCGCATACACCTGTTGCTTTTGTCTGAGGAAGTTTCAAGGCATTGGACAAATCAAAAAGACCATCTTGCAATAAGAGAATGAAGAGAGGACATTTCTGTCCTAGGAAGGGATTCTTTAAAACCTTGTTTTCCAATTAGACATTTAAATGTGTGTGTGTGTGTGTGTGTGTGTGTGTGTGTGTGTGTGTGTGTGTGTGTGTTTTTAATGGGACTACAGGAAATTATGTATTGCATGGTAGTTCACTCCTCTTCCTTTTCCCATGATCATGGAATCCACTGGTTTTACTATGTTTCCCACCGTCCTCAGGCAGCTGGCCTGATAGGATGGCCTTATATATAAAGACACAGTGACAGAGCCAATTAGGTGGGAGCAGCCTGGAGGGCTGGGGTAGGGTTCTCTAGAAGGCAGCATATGCTTGGAACCAGCACCCAATATGCGGTGTGGTTTCTCCCATAGCTAGGACCCGTGGACCCTTGGGTTCCTGATGCCCTTAAACCAACAGACTGAGAAAGAAATGACAGTGTTAAAGGGAATGATTGGTCCAAAATACCAAAGGGAAATCTGACCGCTTCTCCATAATGGAGGTAAGAAAGATTATACCTGGAGTGCAGGGGACCCTTTCAGGAGTCTCTTGGTGCTACCGTGTCCTGAGCTGAACGCCAATGGAAAACTACAACTTCATCCAAGAAAGATGTCAAAGGACACAGAGGTCTTGGTTACTCCACCAGGAAAAGCCCCAAGACCTACTGAGGTGCTTCCTGAGGGTGAAGGATAGGAAATACAGAATGGGTAGTGAAGGAAGGTAGTGATAAATACCAGCTAAAGCCATGTGACTAGTTGCAGAAACAAGGCTTATAATTGACATGAGTGTTCTGTCATATTTTGTCAAGAACATGTTTGCACAGATATTTCGTACAGTGAGTTTTCCTCAATTTCTTTATCATATAATGAACCATTACCTGAGAGAGTATCAGTGGTTACCATATTTAAGTTTTCAGATACCAAAAGAATGTTCCTCAAGGGACATTGCCACCTATTCTAAAATTTATAATGCATTTGTAAATATTTTTAAAGATTTATTTAGTTTTAGTTATGTGAGTTCACTGTTGCTCTCATCAGACACATCAGAAGTGGGCATCGGATCCCATTACAGATGGCTGTGAGCCACCATGTAGTTGCTGGGATTTGAACTGAGGACCTCTGGAAGAGCAGTCAGTGCTCTTAACCACTGAGCCATCTCTTCAGCCCCCAGTCAATGTTCTTAAGCTTGTTCAGTCATGACTGTCCCACTCCAACTAATCCATCCCACTGACACTTTCTGCCACTTGATCCGGTCAGTCTTCTCATGTTACAGGCTGGTTTTGTTCTTGTTTTCTGTTGTTGTTTGTTTTTTGACTTTTTGTTTGTTTTGTTTTGCTTTGCCAATGGAATGTTGTTTTAAAAGAAGATAAAACACCATTGCTTTTCTTTTCTTTTCTTTTGCCAATGAAATGTTGTTTGTCTTTTTAAAAAGGCAAAACACCACTTGCTGTTTTGATTTTTCATTTAAAAATCACTGGTAAGGTTGAGGGTCTTTGCCCTTCCAGCGTTGGTTCTGCAAGTCCTTTGATGGATTTCTCCCCTCATGGTTCTCCAGTCTTGCTGCACTTCCATTAGCTTGCTAATGAAGGAACTACATGTGTCAGGAAAATTAATCCTTTATCTCTGACCTGAGATCCTTAAAATGAGAGACTGTGCTTTCCTTTTTCTAAGTGTCCTCTCAGATAGTGATGGGACATGGAGGAAAAGCTACTAATAACTTGCTCAAGGGTAAAAACTATTTCTGTTAAGCCTTAAAGCTTGAACCTACATTGCCCAGTGGAATTGAAGTATGCTGACTCAAAAAAACAAAATCCAAGTGTTCTGTCCCAGTTTAGGAATTAGTAATTTCATTCTAAATGGTAATTTTAAGATTGAATTATTACAGGAAGAGTGAGGTCAAGCCACAGAGTTGAACTTGAAGATGTCCTGGGACTTCCTGTGAATTCAGCACAACCCCAGGGCCGTGTTTCCTGGGTTCAAGCCACCTATCATCCCTGAGGGCGACACTTTCACCAGACCTGGGTAAGAAACGCTCCACCCTACACCTGTACTTCTGAAAACTCACGTACCACAAACTCACAATCAAAATGTGTGTTTCCGCCACAATCCTACAGCTTACTATTATGGAGCCTGGGAGAGACAGCAGTAGGCTTTTCAAGGCAGAAAGATTTGTTTTGCATTTTGTTAGCTGAGTTTACAACTTTAAAATATTTGCATGTATAGGTGCATGGGCCTCTATGGGCCTCTACTGCCCTATGCCTCACAGACACCATCAGTGGGTGGACCTAAGGGTCATTTCTAGAAACTTCTAAGGATGAGCTTTGCACTTCTAAATTAAGCAAGCTGGAAGCAACAGGAAGTGGCCAGGTAGCTTCCCAGCGAGACATTCTGACATCTACCCTTGCCACCGGTGTGCCGTGTGACCCGGAAGTCATTTCATGTTTCGGAGCTGCTGGGCCTTTCACTGTAAAATGAGACCAATGGCAATCTTTGGAGGGCTGTAAGAATGACCACGTGGGGCGTAGCCCAGCTGTGTGCACTGAGCAAACACTGAATGGTTCTCTGGTACTGCTCCCGATAAGGCTACTCCACTCTCTGCTCTAACCACTCACGCTGCTTTAAAAGCTTTGAGGATACTGAGCACACTGGGTAACTCAGCCTGTTGTTCTCCAGTCGAATGGGACCATGGGAACTACCCACTAATGACCTGCCAAAGAGGAGGTTTCCGGGCGTCAACGTGTTTCTCACAGGTCTTAGGGACTCCCACCATCAATTTGCAATGTGCCTAAGACCCAGCTCTTTGGGAACATTAAAAACAGATAATTCAAAGTGGATCTATACACACACACACACACACACACACACACACACACACAACCCTGCAGCATACCCAGGGATGTGGTCATTGGGATGTGGCCATCCAGCGACTCTAGGTTGAGCAGGGATCACCTAAGGGGAGGGCAGGAATTGGGTGAGACAAGGGTGGGGGAAGCATGGAGCCAAGACCACTGCGCTGATCAAGGCTCAAAGTTTAATGATAACCATGAGTGTATAAAGGGGAAAAAAACACAAAACCCAGCCCTCAACTCGAGGGGTAAAGTGATAGCAGGTGGCCTGTCACATAGGTTTCCATTTCTCGGTGAGGCACTGCTAGCAGCTGTCGTCCATCGCAGATGTGTCTGTTTTAGACCAACGAAGCTGAGCTCTCCAGGCTTAATGCTGAGGTGGTAAACAAGGTCTGAACAGCCTGTGCAGGCTGGGGGATGGGTCACACAGGGCCACCTCAGGTTGGTGGGTTGAGGCGCCACAGTTTTGAAAGAACTGAAGTTCTAGGCTTGTCATGAATCTGAACTTCCCAAGTATCCTCAGCCGTGCCTGCAGTGGCTGGGAGGGGAGGGTGATCTTTCCTCAGAGGGATTTGCAATTTCACACCCAGAGTCTCTCTTACTGCCCACACGTGGCTCATGACGCCCTGGACTCTCTAAATTTCGGAGTGAAAGCAATGTTTTCATCTTCAGTGCTCAGCTCAGAGGATGCAGAATTCCACTTGTGTCTTGACGGAGGGGTTGATGATGTCACATAACTGTGGTCATGGCGATGGTGGCGGTGACATACAGCATGGTATTTGAAAACATTGGGGCCTTCCTAATGGGCGTGGGGGAAGGGGGTAAATGGAACTCACTGTGTAACCCAGGCTGGCCTCAAACACAGAGCAATCCTCCTGCCTCAGTCCCTCAAGTGATGATAGGACAGGTATGGACCGCCATGTCTGACTGTTATTAATATTATTAAGATGAACACAGATGCTGAAGATGGGGTTGCAGGAAGAACCAGGTGTTTACTCCAACAAAGCTTCCTGGCTGTTCTTGCTATGGCTCTGGTGTTATTTATGTTTTCCTTCGTACCTAACAAGAAACGGTTAACAGTTGACTTCTCTCTGGTCATAGGCCCCGTGTTCATACTCCCATCTCCCTGTATGAGTAGTTATTTTTCCTTCACTGATGTATGAGCCTACATGATTTCTCGAGAGACTGAACAGGAGAAAAATCTCCGCAATTAAAATCATGCAAGGGGAAGACAACTCTGAGTTTTCTATAATCCAGCGACAGGAAACGCAGTCATTTCACATGCCGTCCGGCTACACATCCAACTCCGTACCCACTTGTTCAGTGCCTGAGCTCGTCCACAAGAGGTCCATCTGCCTCTAAATAAAGCAAGCATGGGACCTTGGCCTACAGAACACCCCATGCCCTCTTTGCCAATTCGATGTGGAGGGAAGCAGTCAAAATGGTGGACAAGCACAGCCTATCTGCAGCTCTCCTTCTCAGCTCAGCATGCCCCTTCTTCAGTGCAAAGAACAACGCTCAGAAAACAAAGGCTCTAGCTAGGAAGCTCCCATGGGACTTGGTAAGAAGTCTGAAGTCTCCTTTAATGATGACAGATTCTACTTTGATAGGTAGCTGTATTGGGAGAATTTCTTTTTAAAAAAAAGAAGCCTTTGGAAGGAAAGAATGACACATCCCTGTGATGGGAGAGCATTCATTATATATAAATGTTCAAAGCTTTTAAAAGGCTAAGGGAATATAATGAGCATATCAACAAGAGGAAAGAACTCCTCTTTGAAGACTGGGGCTGGAAGGAAGCTGAGAGATGGGAGGAGCCGACGCAGACCCATACAGGGCTTCTTAAAATGGAATAAGTGGGAGGAGTGTTGAGGGAGGCTGACAGAGTTGGATTATGTCACTAACACGTTATGTAGGACGTGGGCACATTGCCCCATCTCCCTAGACTTCAGTCTAGGCCCTCCCCAGCAGCCTTGGAGCCTTCCAAACTTGGGAGCGATTTATTGATTAGAGTCACTCAGGAGAACACAGTGAATCCTTTTGCCATTTTAATTAAAACTTTGGCTGCTTGAAAGCTATTGCTATGAAACTTGGGACGCAGGGGCCCATGCTGACTAACTGGAATTGGTGTTCTCGATACTCTTTATCGGGTCATCCTTTCTTTCCCATCCTGTGGGAGCTGAAGAGATGTACCGGAGTCATTCATTTATAACACCTTCTTGACTCCTGATTGTTTTTAATGTTTGAGACACCTCTGGGTGTCGATAAGATCACAGCTTACTCTGTTTTTCTAGATCGTTTAAGGCAGCAACTACCAACCTGTGGGTCCTGACTCCTCTGGTGATTGCCTATCAGATACCCTGCACATCAGGCATTCACACTGGCATTCACAACAGTAGCCAAATTACAGTTCTGAAATAGTACGGAAATGATTTTATAGTTGGGGGCCACCACAACGTGAGGAGTTGAGAGATGTCCCAGCATTAGGAAGGTTGAGAACCAATGTTAATGTAAACTAATTCAACCAATATAATAATGATATGATAATGATAATAATAATAATTCTTTAGGCACCTGTTAGATGCCACCAACCACGTCACCATATGGCCTTTTGCCCTGAGTGTGATTCTGTTTGGAATCAATAGAATCCAAATGTCTCAGTGCACTGACTGTGGGTGCTTCAGACCGCTTCTCCATTTTAGCTAACAGCCGGGCTTCCCAGCATCACTCTGGGTCCTAGAACACCTCAACCACAGGAGCAGATCTAATGTAGGAAGTGGTGGTGATGCCACTGAGGCGTTTCCTTAGGTGTCTGTAGCTTGCCAAACACAAATGTGGAATAACAAGAAATGTACTTGGTCCTCTCTCCCTTTTATACCCAAATTTATGTTCAAGTAGTGGTTCAGGATGAGGTCCTTGGGAAACCTTGACTGGGACAGGTCATCAGAAACACCAAGTAGTAAGAGGGTAGACACTTTAGTCCTCACAGACTGACCTTAGAAGGAAAGGAGGGTTCTCTGGAGAAGGAGCAAGATTGAAATGTGAGGAGTGTCTGCCTCACGGTGAGCTTCACCTCGCCCCTACACAGCCTGCCCTGTGAAAAGGTCCTGCAGGAGAGGTTCCAACGGCCAACCACCATGGAGCTCAGCATGGAGGCAAGGGACTCACTGCCCTGGTTTAGAAGGCTATACTTGATTCCCAGGACTGCTCTCCAACCAGCCTCACTCAGCCCTGACTTTCAGTTTGTGGAATCTGTCTCTGGAAGCTTAGTGAGGGGTGCCCTGAAGTTAGGGAATCTGGGTTCCAGGACCCAGGTCCAATGCTATGCTAATGAGGCAAGTCTTCCTACACTAAGTCGGTGGCCTTCCCATCTGCAAAGGCCATAGTTTTCTCCAGAAAGAGCACTCCCGACCTTTCAGTGGGGAGCCTTCCTGAAAAGAACTAATTGCTTGTTTATGGCAGGATGTTTAGTGCCCATCAGCCCCTGGCCCTGAATGAGCAGTTTCTTTTTTTTTTTTTTCTTTTTCTTTTTTTCTTTTTTCTTTTTTTTCAGAGCTGGGGACCGAACCCAGGGCCTTGTGTTTGCTAGGCAAGCACTCTACCACTGAGCTAAATCCCCAACCCCTGAATGAGCAGTTTCTAAAGTTTTCCAAAGCCCACCATTATGAAAACCCAAACTTTACCCCAAACATTTCAAGCCTGGGGAAAGAGAGCCGAAAGAGTCCTGGATTGGGTGATCCCACAATGGCTTCCAGCCACCGGAATCTAGTTGGAAAGTGTGCTGTGTCAACAATGGCTTTATCAATAAATCCCTCCTCAGTGTGCTGTGTGCCGGAACATTCTGTGTTTTGGTGTTGGTGTTTAGTTCCATTTGAATGCTTCTAGTTGTATAGTGGGAGAAAGCTGTTATGTCTCAGTGGAAGGTTCCAGATCGGTGTCCTGATCAGAAAGGCAGAGCATCCAGTGTCTGATGATGGCTCTGCCTTTCTGATCAGGACAATTTCTCTAACAGATCTTGTCTGTGGACGGGCCAAGCTCAAACACCAAGACTTTCTGGTTACTGTAAGTGAAGCAAAACCACAGAAGTGCCCGCAGTGTCTTTGCTGTGGCACAGGGGGTCACTGATTGCTGTATTCACCTTGGCCATTGTGGCTTTCAGCCAGAACACTCACTGCCCTCTCGCCAAGGCACACCCTAGTGCTGGCAGCTGGCAGAATTTGGGCTGCAAAGGGCACCGCTTAGCTGTTAATTGAAGCGATGTGGCATGCTGTGCTTAAGAGGGCCAAGTGCCCGCGAGTACTTATGAAGCATGAATGAGTTATGACTATTGAGTCCTCTGAGAAGGGAGCTGCCCTGTGCTTCCCCGCCTGGCCCTTGGTTTTGTGCTACAATCCATTCGGCCTTGCTGTTCCTGCTCTGCTCCGTCCACCCCTGTGACAGAGAGAGCATTCTGTTGCCTCTTGAAACGTCTTCCTTCTCTGGTCCAGGCTTCAGACAGCATTTTGTGAAGTCAAATGTGTGTCACATTTGGCTTTTCTGATCCTTTTTCCTGAGCCAAACACGGGTTGGAATTAATCAGCCCAATGGACACTTGAGTCAACATGCTGGGTCGCTGAGGTTAAAACTGGCTTCCCTGTTTCCAGAGTTTCTTGCACTGGGGCCTGCAGCCACTAGGAGAATCTTTTCTGCAGCGACCAGACAAGATGAGTGAACCCAGCGGTGGATGTTGGTAACTGGCATGGAGCGGGAGCTGTGCCTGGCACAAATGCATCGGTGGTTTGAAGTCAGTGCATCCACAGCCCACCCTGCTGAGTAAGTGGACCTTGTTGACAGCTCCTGACTGTGGTCCTAAAATGTGGAGCCCTGTGCTCTGTGAGGAATTAATCATAAAATTCCTTCTCTAGGAGTACCCACCATGGCCCCCAAAAGCAAGAAAGCTTTTTTCTTTTCAACCTTTCATTACTCTCTGCTATGGTAACACCATTAAACTTTCTTTCTTTCTTTCTTTCTTTCTTTCTTTCTTTCTTTCTTTCTTTCTTTTTTTGTGACTTCTGATGGTTTCTGAGTTGACCTTTCTTTTTACCCCCAACTCTAACCAATACCTTAACCACACGTTTACTAACTTGCACTCTGATTGTTGTGTGGATAGAAGCAAAACAAAGAGGGAAGCAAAGGTGTCTCGGCCCACAGATTGAAACCTTGGGCCTTGTGGTGCACACCTGCAGTCTCAAAGGCAGAGGCAAGAAAATCAGTTGGAGTCCAGAACTTGAGACCAGCCAGGGCAACATAGTGAGAACCTCGCCTCAAAGCAAAACACACACGAAGGGGGGGTGGGGGGGGAGCCAATTCACTTGTTCCTCTTACTAAAGAACATCTAACTTTTTGATGACTGCTGTACAGGTCTCACTGTCTAGGATCATCTGACTATTCACTGGGGAAAAGGTATGCCCATTCTCATCCTAAAGCGTGCTCACAGAGCCCAGCATGACAGGCACTGCAGCTGGAGAATTCCCATCAGCCCTTTCTGCCTCAAGAGAGAATAGATGAAGCGGATTAGGAACAAACAACCTCACCTCCCACAGCCTTTAGGCAGTCACCTGGTCACTCAGCCTTTAGAAATACACCAGTGTATTTAGCCAGACCCTTTATTTAAGAACAATTCTTTCTTACTCAGTAGTCAGAGATCCGCTCACATCATGCTGACCCAAATTATGTTACTGAAGGACATAGATTTAAAAAGAAACTTAAATTGCAATACGGAACTTTGCCGAAATACTTTAAAGATTTTATTTATTTTTTTATTTATTTATAGACAAAGCCTCACTATGTAGAACAGGCTTCAAACTCACAGAGATCCTGTTTCTGCCTTCAAAGTGGTAAGACCAAAGGTGTGCCCACCACACCTTTTTATTATTTTTAATTAGCCTCACGTGGGCACATTTGTTTATCCGTATAGTCAACCGAGTGCAGGTCCCATGGATGCCAGAAGAGGGCACTTGGTCCCCAGAGCTGGAGTTATAGGTGGTTGTACACTACCTGACTTGGAAACCCAGGTCCTCTGCAACAGCAGGAACCATCAGACTGCTAAGCCATCTCTGCAGACCCCAGAGCTTTACAACAGAGCAAGCACTTACGTCCGATTCAGTAGCTACTTGAGATAGTGGCACTTGCCATTAAAACACGTTAAACCGGGGGTTGGGGATTTAGCTCAGGGGTAGGGCGCTTGCCTAGCAAGCGCAAGGCCCTGGGTTCAGTCCCCAGCTCAGAAAAAAAGAAAAAAAGAAAAAAAAAAAAAGAAGAAGAAGAAGAAGAAAAACCATGTTAAACCAGAATGCATTTTCTTGTTCCCTTCCTCTACAAGGCACTGCCTGCTTTTGTAATGATCCTATCATTTCAAGCATGGCCGATATACACTCGCTGACATTTTATACACTGACGCTTTAGAGCTGTCACCTCAACCAAACTTGATGATGGGAGGAGAGACCACAGCATCTACACATCCTGAAATATCTGGCCGTCGTCATCTCCTATCCTAGAACTACCAAGAGGCTAGGAATGAAAACCCACAAGCTTCTTCCATGCGCAGGGCGAACCCGAGTTCAAATCTGACGTCTTACTAACGCCGAGACTTAAGTATGTGCATCTGATATGCGGTGTTCTAGGTCTTGTGCGTTTGCCACAGTATGCCAATGGGTGTCACAACTCATGTCAGCTAACAGCATTGTTTAAGTAACAACAAAAATAAAACAGGCTTTCGTGGGTATTGGAACTCTTGGAACATTCCAAGAGTTCTAATTCTCTCTGTGTGTGTCTCTCTCTCTCTCTCTCTCTCTCTCTCTCTCTCTCTCTCTCTCTCTCTCACACACACACACACACACACACACACACACACGCCCCAGTTCCTCAGAAGAACTCCATACTTAAAGACTTGAAGCTCTAGTAAGCTTCTTCTTGCCTCTGCAGCCTCATCGCTTCTGCCCTTGATGTCTGTTTGACACCTGATTGTGATGGGGCCAGTATCTGAATACCCTCCCTTTGGGGGACTGAACAGCTAGGAATTGAGAGCCATGAAGCCTTCCTGAATCACTGAGGCTGAAAACTTTCATGGCATCCCTTGCAGCTAAAGCATAGACACGTGACCTCTGCTCCAGGCACCAGACTCCCAGACCTTGTAGCACAGAAAAATACGACATGATAAAGTCCATTGAGATGAGGATGGAGATGTCTCTAAAGATGCTAAGGACAGAAGCTGTGGCAGTATTAGCCACTGATAAGTAGAGGTGGCATCAGCAGGGACAGTTAAAAAGACTGTGCCCTCCAGGAGGGGCTCTTGAGGTCACTCCTAGAGCAGAATTTGAATATTTCTCCTGATCATACTTCTTTCCCCTTTCTGAAGAATTTGGAACTGTTAGGTGTCCTTGACTTTAGGACACCGAAACACCAAGACACAAACGCAAGCTGGGCTTACACTTCCATAGTGCTGTTCATTGTCAAAGAAGATCAGGACAGGAACTCAAAACAGGGCAGGTGGAACCTGGAGGCAGAAGCTGCCGCAGAGGCCAGGGAAGGGTGTTGCCTACTGGACTGCTCCTTATGACTTGCTCAGCCTGCTTTCTTATAGGATCCGGAACCACCAACCCTGGGATAGCCCCACCCACAATGGAAGGGCCCTCTCTCACTGATCACCAACTAAGGAAATTCCTCATAGCTGGATCTCATGGAGGTATTTTCTCAGCCGAGGCTCTCTCCTTTCGAAGAACTAGCTTGTAACAAGTTGACATAAAACTAGGCAGCACAATCCACCCCTTGTTAATTTGCCACACAAGTAACGCTGTTAAGCCATAACCATTCCTTTCTTCCCCAAGATTACACATTAATGCCAACGTTACAAAATAAACCTTCCTCAGGGACCCCAGTGGGGGAGCTAGGGGAAGAACTGGAGGAGCGGAAAGGGTTGCAACCCCATAGGAAGAACAATGTCAGCCGACCCGACCACCCAGGACTCCCAGAGTCTAGACCACCAACCAAGGAGTGTACAGGGAGGGATCCATGGCTCCAGATACATCTATAGCAGAGGACGGCCTTGTCTGTCATCAATGGGAGGGGAAGTCCTTGGTCCTGTGGAGGTTTGATGCCCCAGAGTAGGGGGATGCTAGAGCAGTAAGGCGGGAGAGGGTGGGTGGGTGGGGGGCACCCGCATAGAGGCAAAGGGGAGGGGTGGATGTGGAATGGGAGGTTTGTAGATGTAAACAAATGGAATGATTAATAAAAAAGAAAAAACTTCCAAAATTTAAAAGTCCCATGGTGTTTAAAAATTCAAATACTTAAAAAAAAAAAACACCAAACCCTCAGTCTATTTCAAATAGCTAATCTTTTAAAATCCTGTCTTTTAAAATTCAGTCTCTCACCTGTGGGCTCCTGTAAAACAAAAAATAAACACCAGGGTTCATAGGCTCAATCGAATCAAAACAAAACAAAACTCCAAAAGTATAAACAATTCAACATCCAATGTCTGGGATGCACCCCCTGTCTTCTGTGCTTCTCAAAGGGCTTGGGCCATTTCTCTGACTCCATTCTCCGAAACGCACACGGCTTATCTTCTAGGCTTCAGTTGACTCCACTCTACACCTGCGGCTGATCGGTGGCCAGCCAAGGGAATTGGCACCTCCCATTCTCTGCGTGACCCTTTCAATTCTGGACCTTCAACTGCCCCTGAGGTTGCACCTTCAGCGGTGGCCTCACTGGGCCTCTCCCAGAGCTCAGCCTTAGCTGTTCTCCGTGAACTCCCTCATGCCTTCAAAACCAGTAGCACCCAGGGGACTCTTACATTACCAAGTTCAGCTGCAACCTTAGCTGCCTCCAGAACACAGCTACTGTGCCCCAACTTTCAGGAAACACTCCCAGGAGTCTCAGGAAACACTCAAGGATGCTGGTCTCTCTTTAGCCAACCTTTCGTTTCTCAGCTCCAGCTGATGGAAAAACCGAGTATCCCAGCAAAACAGAGCTTTTGCTTCGGTGCTTCTGGTGTCTTGTTAATCACAGCTGATTCTTCAGCCCCAGCTAACCAGAACCACAAAATCTTAATTCAAAATAACAAATGGCCCAGTGGGACTCTTTAAATGTCCCTCTGAAATGTCACAAGACAGGTCTCCATCCTCTACACTGCCCTTGACTTTCTTATCCTCCAAGCTCCCACCGAAGAGCTCTAGCATTGAACAGTCAGAGGCTTAGAGTTCCAAAGTTCTTCCACAATGCTCTCCAAAACCACATGTTCAGGTCACTCACAGAAATACCCCACAAACCTGCTACCAAATTTTGTCTTAGAACCCAGGACCACCAGCTCAGGGATGACGCCACACACAACGGGCTGGAAATGCCCCCATCCATCACTAATTAAATACCCCACAGCTAGATGTATGGAGGTATTTTTCTCAATCAAGGTTCCTTCCTTCTAAATCACTCTGGCTTGTGTCAAGTTGACATAAAACTAGCCGGCACGGTCCCCTAATAAATTCTTTTTAAAAATTTTCTGTAACAGACACGATTTGCCTAAGGATAAAACACACATATACACACACTGCATACACACACAATAATTTAGGGCCGTGAATGCAGCTGGCCAATACAATGCTTGCCTAATACACATGAGCCCCTGCATTCCGTCTCTAGGACACAAGCAGGGAAAACCTAATTTATCAGTTTTTCTAGGAGTAGTCTAGAGGGGTAGACCTTTACGATGATAACGTGACTCCGAATTCAATTACTTCTGTTTCTTGTGGACCAAATCAGGAAAGCTCAGCAAAATTACACGTATGATGTCATCGATTATATGGTGAGTATTACGGATGTATTATATGGAAGAAATTTCTCATCAGGATAGGGCGTTGGGCCATTAAATGGTATCTGACATAAAACAACTATCAAAAGTAAAGTTGGTCATGGTCCACAGAGGGAGATGGAGTGGGTTCTTCCTTCTCTTTTTTTGTGGTGTTGGCAATGGAATGCAGGACCTCATATACAGAAGCACTTAGTCGAATTTGTATTCCTGCACAAAATAACATGACCAAGAAGCAAGTGGGGCAGGAAAGGGTTTATTCAGCTTACACTTCCACATTGCTGTTCATCACCAAAGGAAGTCAGGGCAGGAACTCACACAGGGCTGGAACTTGGAGGCAGGAGCTGATGCAGAGGCCATGGAGGGTGCTGCTTACTGGCTTGCTTCCCCTGGCTTGCTCAGCTTGCTTTCTTACAGACCCCAGGACCACCAGCCGAGGGATGGCACCACCCACAATGGGCTGGGCCCTCCTCTCTTGATCACTAGTTGAGAAAATGCCATACAGCTGGGTCTCATGGAGGCATTTCCTCAACTGAGGCTCCTTTCTCTGTAATAACTCCAGCTTGTGTCAAATTGACACATTAAAACCAGCCAGTATACACTCCACCACTGAGGTAGGCTCTATCCTGAGGTGCTTGGGTTTTTTCTCTTTCTTCCTTGTCTGTGTATGTGGTATGTATGCATGTGTGCATGAGCATTTGAATGTGTACATGCATGTGTGGAGCACCAGGGGTGACATCAGGTTTACCCTTCAATTAATTAATTTTTGTTAAATTTTCATACAATATATTTTGATCACAATCTTTCTCCTCCCCAAGCCCTCCAGGATCCTCCTCTATATAACCAACTTCATGTTCAAAACTAAAAAGACAAAAAAACGTAAAATCATAACAAAAGAAAGCACACACAAAAAAATACGGCATGTTGTGTTGGTCAACTACCCCTGAGCATGGGGCTTGCCCTGGAGTTTGGTCGATATACCCAGTATCTTCCATTGGAAAAATAGTGATCATCTTTCTTCTAGCAGGTATCAATTGCAAATATCTCCTTGGTTACGAGTGGGACTTTATGATGGCTTCCTCTTCTCCCACTAGGATTTTGGTCTGGTTTGAATTTGTGTAGGTCATGTGTGTCTGTCAAAGTCTCAGTGAGTTCATGGGAGCATCAGCCCCGGTGTATCTAAAAGATGCTCTCTCCCTGGAGTCATCCACCACCACTGGCTCTTATAATTCCAACTTATTTATTGAAGCAACATCTGTCCCTGACCCTGGTGCTCACTTACTGTGACCTAGCCAGCTGGCCCCAGAAATCCTCTGCTGGTAGGCTCATGAGTGCTGGGATTATAGAGGTGGCCTCCACAAGAGTGCTGGCTATCCAAAAGGGCAAACCTTTTCTCCATTGAGCCATCTCCCAGTTCCTGGGGTAGCTGTTCTCAGTGACACTGAACAATGAGGAGCTGAAGGAAGCTGTAATGACCAGTTCTAAGTCCTGAACACTCCGAGAAGCACAGGACAGAGGTCATGTCTCCTGGAGTGACCGGTCATCATCTCAGGCTCTAAACCTGAGAGACACAAAACCTGAATTCAATTTGATCCCATAGGTTCCGGAACTACATCAATAAGTTAACTCACGATCTCATTTTGTTTTCCTTCCTTCTTTGGTAAAAGTTTGGCATCAGTTAGTGTGATGACTTGGATATGCTTGGCCCAGGGAGTGGCACTGTTAGGAGGTGTGGCCTTGTTGGAGTAGGTGTGTCACTGTGGTGTGGGCTTTAAGACCCTAATCCTAGCTGCCTGGAAGCCAGTATTCTGCTAGCAGCCTTCAGATGAAGACGTAGAACTCTCAGCTCCTCCTACACCATGCATGCCTGGAGGCTGACATGTTCCTGCCTCAATGACAATGGACTGAACCTCTGAACCTGTTAAGCCAGCCCCAATGAACTGTTGTCCTTATAAGAGTTTCCTTGGTCATGGTGTCTCTTCACAG
The DNA here is from genome assembly GCF_011064425.1 of Rattus rattus. Classification (NCBI taxonomy): domain Eukaryota; kingdom Metazoa; phylum Chordata; class Mammalia; order Rodentia; family Muridae; genus Rattus; species Rattus rattus. The sequence goes on along the minus strand of NC_046168.1, from coordinate 57,784,425 downwards.
CAGTAAAACCTTAACTAAGACAGTGAGGGAGCAGTGAAGATCTGGATATAACAGGAAGATTCAAGGCATTTGCAGCTCTGTGTTTTGCTTGTTACTGTAACACAACACCACAGGGTCCATGAGCTGCAACAAACAGGACCTTAATTAGCTTATGGCCCTGGAGCCAAGAAAATTCAAGCCTGTGTGTCACCCTATGTAGTGGATGTGTCTCGATTACGTGATGGTAAGAACAAGGCAAAAAGGGAAGGTAGCAGAACTTACCCTTCTGTCAGGAGCCTACTTCCTCAGTAACTCCCCACTGTTGTAAAAATGTCATTGATTTACACACAAGGGTCAAACTGCCTCTTAAATTTTCACCTCTTAACCAGGCTTCAAGTTGCCCTGAGAATTAAGTTCTCAACACATGAACTTGGGGGAACACATTCAAGCTATAACCCGAGCACACAAACTCAGCAGGAGGAATCGTTTCTTCTGGTGAACTCATGCTACGGTCCCCATAAGTCATGGTTGAGGTGTGAACTAATTCTTCTTGTGATTTAGTCATGTTCCAGACTTGCCCCTGGGCAATCTCAAGAAGACAACTCAGGAGGGACTTGTATACACACACACACACACACACACACACACACACACACACACACACCCAAGATACCACTCGTTTTCATTCACTTTATGTAAATCATATCTTTTTACTATTAAGCAATGATTAACTATTTTAAAATTAAAAGCAAAACTTTACAGTATAAGACTTGACAAAGACTAGGAAGGGAAATGGACTTGGCGGCAGGAAGTGTGGATAGTAAACATGGGCGGGACAAGAACTTGGAGAGGGAGGTGTGCTTAAGGTGTGAGGGGACTGGATTGGGAGGATTTTGACCTCAGGCAAACACATAGGTGAAGAAATGATGAGATATGATTGCTAAGCCCCCCATGACACTTCTGAAACACCCTCTCCTTGTTCAGTCTTCGTTTCCCACCGTGCTGGATCAGTTCCTGCTAATCATCACCCTCATTGTCTGGTAGATTCCCCTCCCTCTTCAGATGAGTCACCTGAGGCCTGGGCATAGTTTCTAAGCTGTCTCCTCAGCCTTCCGGTTGCTTATACTCTGCTCCTCCTGTGACCCACTGTTCTTTGACTGGGTGCTCTCTTCAGCTTGCTGTGCCCTTTTGCTGTTTTCTGGGATTTCCTGGAGTGACTCTGCTCACTCCTTAGCCCCAAGGCCATCGCCTCCGAACTTGATCTAGCTCTATTCTTCTCATGGCTTTCAGGCCCCTGACTGAGATATAAAAGGACAAACTTGGGACTCGGAGATGTACACAGCAAAGGACACACAAGGCAGGGCTCATTTTTATTCTGAAGCACTGTGGGAATATGGTGTAGAAAAAGAAAGAAACTTCACTTTGGAGAAAGCTGAATCGACTGGCATGTGTGTAGTCCGGGAACACCGCAGTATGTGTGCTAGCTGAGGAGCTAGGGTTGGTTTTTAGTGTGGTTTCAATTAGGAGAGTGAAACGTGGGTTTCGGGGTGGTCTAACTCTAAGATATTTAATATTTAATGCCATAAATTCGCTGGCATGCCAAACCTAGGTGAGTGCTTCTTAAACTTTAATGAGCACACAAATAGTATGAGAGTCATGTGAAAATTCTTACTCAGTAAGATCTGGTGTGGAAGAGTATGAATCTCTGGCAGAGAGAAGCGGACCCCAGACATTTCTCCCACTCCTTCGTGTCTTCCCTCCTTTCCTGGATTCTCTTACTTTCCAGCTAAGCAGGGGAAAGATATTTCAAAGAATCCGAGAACACAGTTGACGGCACAAAATGAAGCCACTAAATTGTGAACAAATTTAGTCCCTTTGAATCTTTTGCAGCCGAAACGAAATTACTAGCTGGAAAAAGATCATTCAATTTTGTTCTACCTGAGGACAGAATCCAATTCTCTCGACGTTCCAGCCCCACAAGAGCTATTACTGATCTGGATACCGCCCCATAAATCTCATGCCCGTGGGGGCTCTTGAGCTCTTAAAGCGCCTTTCGGTTCCTAGCTTCACTTGTGTAGCGTGGGCTTGTGTGCACTCTTTCCTGTCCCCCCTCACTGATAAATTTGTTCAGTTTCACTCGTTGTTCTTGCTCAAAGTACCAATTAGGAGCTGCTTGAGGATGGGTTGATGTAAGGATATTCGACCGGATAAATACATCGGGGAATGTGAGGATTTACAAGCAAGGGTGATCCACGCGAGACACATGAGCTCACATGGCGTGGACTTGGATGCTGGCGCCGCCCCTTCGCTCACGCGCTCTTTCCCCACAGATGTTGCCATAGCACTGCTCCTGGAGACACCCGCCTGAAAGCTATTGTTCCTCAGAATCCCGCACCTGCACACAGTTTAAGGCTTTACTTGTCTGCTCACATTGGTCCTTCTGAACGCAAAGCAGTAAAGAGGGTGTGGCCATCAAAGCCAGCTGGGGGCAACTTTCTCTTCAAGGGGTGTTAATGGCTGGTATCTATCCACTCGCTTGATCTTTTGTTATTTCGACTAATAAAAGCTTCTAAAAATGTTTTCATTTAAATCTGCTCACTTCTGCTTTCCATTTTGAAGGCTAAGAGGCGAAAAGTCTAAGTTACCTTCCCAAGAAGGCAGACCAGGCCAAATGGTACTTTATATAACTCATCTTAATTAGATTGCAAAAATGTTCAGCCCAGAATCCCCCAGAATCCAGCTGGCTCGCTGTGGTGAGCGGCTGCAGAGCCTTGTCTCCCTCACCCACGGAATCAGAGCAGTCGCCCATTTTTCTGTCACAAAACCCAGACATGTAACATTCTGTAAGTTATTCTTCCTGATGGTGTAGGAGGGGAGTTTAACAAAAGGAAGTCATTTATGCAGTAAAGACAGTTCAAACAGCACTGAGATAAGGCTGTCCTAGACCACTCCAGGGTCTCTATCTGGAAACATCCAGAACTTCCTGTCCGGGAGCAGTTAACAGAGCTGTTAATGTCTGCACGCTGACCAGTACTTTACTAAATTGAGACCGGAAGCCAGTAGTTAAAATCAGTCTGTTTCACCAGAATACGGCCCTTTTCTCTCTTTAGAAGATGGTTGTGGGGAGGAGTAGGGAATTAATCTCCAAATAGGAGGGTACACTGATTTCACCAGCAAATGTGAATCTACCTCTACTGGGCTAAGCATAGACTTTTGGAGAAAATGGATACTAGTCGGAAGCATGCCTGGGGCAGGGAGTGGAAATAAAAACTGTAATCTCAACCTTCTAGAGCAGTAGTTCTCAACCTTCCTAATGCTGCAACCCTTTGATACAATTCCTCAAGTGGTGACCGCTACCTCAAATTAAAATCATTGCTACTTTGTAACTGTAATTTTGCTACTGTTATTAACCATAATGCAAATATCTGATATGCAACCTCTAGAGGATGGAGACCCACAGGTTGAGAACTACTGTTCTAGAATCTGAGGCAGGAGGATTACCAGCTTCAGGTCAGCCTGAGATCTATACAGATATAGTCACAAACAGTAAATAACAGCAATAATTGAGTTTCCCCTGCCAGTGAGAAGGCCAGGGCGTATTTGGTGACAGGTGACCTGATGCCAGAGACATTCTATTTCTTGGGATGAGGGTCTCTTTATGGCTCTACTCTGTGGCTATGATCAGAAATATCCATGCTTTCTTGAGTGGTAACCTATTAACTTTATATATAGTAGAATCCAGTTGCTGTAACTTGATATGACAGTGGCATGATCTAGCTTGATGGAACACAGTAAAAGTGTGTGTGTGTGTGTGTGTGTGTGTGTGTGTGTGTGTGTACACAAGATGATAAATTCTAATACATTAGAGCAGTGGTTCTCAACCTGTGGGATGAGACCCTGTAGGGGTTGCATATCCCATGCCCTGTATACCAGATATTTACATTATAATTCATAACAGTAGCAAAATTACAATTATTAAGTAGCAATGAAATAATTTTATAGTTGGGGTACTGCAAAATAAGAAACTGCATTAAAGGTTCACAGCATTAGGAAGGATGAGAACCACTATATTAGAGTATAAGGACAAAGGACAAGGGATTTGCATGACAAATTAGTATTTCCATGGCATAGGTCATAGGTTATTAGAGTTACCTCACCTGAATGACTCAGTAGGCATTAGGTAGGGGACAGAGAAAGCACTCCAGTAAGGTGAAACGGGGTTTTCAAATCAGAGGCCTTAAAAGTAAACATGGATATGTTTAGGATCACCGAAGCTACTCTGCCCAGTGCCTCCCTAAGACTTACACTGCAATGAAGCTGTTGGAGTCGTTGTTATAGACACAGACTGATATCATCAGTGGAATGAATGCACAAGGCGGAGTCCAAGCAAGACCAGACACAAGATGGGTTGTGGGGAAGGAGGGTGCTTATTCCCTGTGTGACAAACTCATCCAGGCAAAGTTCCCAAGCCTTTGTGTCCACGGCGTATGTGGTATTCAAATACAAAGGGCTGGCACCTTCTGAATCTCCAGCTCCTTCTAGAAGTCATGCTATTAACAAGGCCCCCAAAGCTCCTATGTAAGTCACATTAGCATAACCATCTGACATGGTCCAGGACCCAAGGCATAAAACCATCAGAGGCTATTCCAACACCTCACTGGTAACCTAGGAGATGAACCAGTGCCAAGCCTTCCTCTGCAGTGTGCAGACTTTGAAGCACCTGTCTGCAGAGGAGGTGGGGGAGGAGACATCAGAGGGGCTTCTGGGTGGGACAGCATGCTGTCTCTTATCTGGATTGTGCAGTTAGTTCACAGATACTGTTCCTTTTTGAGCTGTGAGCTTTCTGCCTTACATAATATCAAAATAAAGTTTTTTAATAGAAGCTTTGTCGTTTAAAGCAGTCTTTCTCAGCCTCAGCTTTTGGGCTAGATCACACTTCCCTGGGAGTTATCTTGTACTCATCATACAATGTTTAATGACATCTCTGGTCTCCACTTTGTAGACACCACTAACACCTTGTAGTTCTAATAACTAAAAATGTCTATAGTCACTACCACATATTTTTCCCAGGAGCGATATGGCCCCAGACCAAAGCCATGATTTCAGATAAACATAGAGGAAGAGGAAAATTTAGAGTTGAACTAACACATCAGATATTGGCTTTAAAATAGTCCTGACTGGAGGACGGACTGAGGTGACAGTGAAAACGAGGTGAGTGGCTTGTCATTAATTGCTGGAACTTGGTATCGAGCACAGGGAAATCTATTACGCAGCATTCGATACTTTTTATGTTAGAAGTTTTCTATAATAAAAAAGTTGAGAGTTTTATTTATTTAATATATGGGTGTGCACGCACACACATGGTGCGGCTCCCGTGTATCGCCTCAGAGAGTAATTTGCCAGAGTTGCTTCTTTCACTCCACGTGTGTGTCCGAGGGATCCAGCTGAGGGGGTCAGGTCTGGTGGCCGCCATCTTCATCTGCTGGGCCATCTTCCAGCACCAGAGAAAATGCTTATGGTGTAATGTTATTAAAAATGAAAAGTCCATAGAACAATACTTACTATGTGCAGAGATAGTAAACAGATTGGAACCTAGTAGGATGACAACGTTTGCTGCTCGGTGACAGTACTAGGATAGAATTGTGGGTAATTTGTTTTATTTTCCCACATATTGTTTTATGATGCAATATTTTTACAATTGGAATTCAATTTTAACACAAGACTTACAGAGAAGCTAAGAGAAAAGAACTTTCTAGCCCTGACTCAGAAAAGTTCAGAAAAACCACCAATTGCCCCCTTGGCCTCTGGGCAGAACACAGGATGAAGAAGTAGTTCTTCAGGTGAACAGATGAGGAACGACTGGGCACTGCCAGGTCAGTGGCCACAGAGAGCTCAGAACACAGGGGAGAGAACTGGCCACTTTGGGCAGACAGCATTGGTGGTTAACACAGTGGAAAGGGGCCACACTGGGAATGCAGGCATCAGGAGAATGACCCAAAAGGTCAGGCTGGAGTAGAATCCTGATGTGAGAGGACACTTTATTCTTGACTTTTCTTACACACTACTGCCTTTGCCTAAAGCCCTTACAAGGTTTCCATCGCGCTTGAAATCATAGTCATCCCCCTGCAGAGACCTTCAGGGATCAGCCTTCTCCAGCCCTGACTCGAGCTCAGACCCAAGTGTTCAATCCCTGAAGACCTGTGTAGCTGCTCTTCCTTGTGACCTCCATGCACCCCTATGCCACCCTGGAGACTCTATGACTTTTCTCTTTATTTACTCTGGTCAAACGACACCTCTCTCACTAGTGGGGTCTTCCCTGGTCACACGGTGTCACACCCTCTCCCCCATTCTGTGTCTTGTTAGATTGCTGAATGTTTTCCAGAGCAGTTACTGCTAACGGACATTGACATAGTTTATCATGTCCACCTCCTACTTCATCAATATCCCCTTCCCAAAATCACACTGGAATGAAGGTGGGGTCGGCCTTATCCATGGCTGTATCTTTGTTACCAGGAGTGAAGAGAGCGGGGGTGGGGGGATCCAATATATGTTTCCTAGTGGGATTAATCTCATATAGTATTTGGTGTGAAGTAAGGTGAAGATATAGGTTTTGGAGTTATTGGTGGCTAGATAGGAATCCCAGCTCTAGGCTCTACAAGCCAGAAGACCTCAGGAAATTTATGCCTCATCCCTCTGCCTTTCTTACGTATATGATGGAAGGCTTACCTCTCACAGGGTTATTTTGACTGTTAAAGTAGACAGTAGGTAAAGCTTTTAGCATGATGCCCATTAGACAGTAAGTGGGAGGAGGTCACCAGTGAGCAGGTAGCTGGGCCTGCAGCCCCCTGAAATGTGAATGAACTATGTGAAGACTGGAGGTCATTGATTACATTTGAGCACTGGGTGCTTTGACATAAACATCTAGGTTGGGGATTTCCCTGTCACTGGCCTGCCTTCTCCAAGGGTAGACATACGTTGGAACTTAGAAACATCCCACTCCATTTAGATGAGACCAGTGTTGGACAAATCCCAAACTGTTCCGTCCCACTTCCCCATGACATCACTACCCAGGGCCTTGAGCTCTCGCAGGAGTGGCAGCTGTGTGGCTGTTTTCAGGTTGACCTGTGCTGCTAATGGTCGCTCCTTTCAGTTTTCATGACCACTAGAGGGCAACACAGATATAATTCCTTAAAATCAACATGGTCAGCATTAAAAAACACATCCCATGAATGTCCTTAAAGTTACAGACAATTGTGTAAGTATATGTTTGTGCGCACGCACGCACGCACAGAGACAACCATCTTCATATGACGACAGCCATGCTGTGTGGCAGGCCGTTTTTATTGACACTGTCACACATAAAGAATGGTTCTCAGCAGGGAGACTTAAGATCAGAGTAGCCTGGACTCAATGGGGCACAGTGAAATGACCCCGTTAGCCACGACTCCAGCCCTCCATAGCAGAGAGCGCTTGCATTCCTGTACGTGGACAGACAGGGATGGGCTGGCAGGAAAGACGAGAGCAGGAGCTATTGTGGGGTGCTATTCAAGTCTCAATCCTGGCTGTGCTGTTTACTGCCATGGGGGATACAGCTATTTATTTTCTGTGTTATGCTCTCCACACCTGAACAAGGGGGTCCTTGGAAGGTTTCAATGAATTAAATTTATGAGGCCAGCATCAAGTATGTGTGTGAGACCATCTATGACCCTTTCCTGGTCACTAGAGGGTGAGTTTAATGCTCTCTGGTCACCATCTTCTAATTTTATAGTTGGATCCGTTTTTGTTGTTGTTGTTGTTGTTGTTGTTGGTTTGGTTGGTTGTTTTTATTCTATTCTGCATGGCTTTTGCTGAGGTCTGATGGACCGATAAGGTCCATGTATTGAGGACCTTGCGACTCAGTTCTCACATATGTCCTGCCTCCCAGTCATCCCTGGGGTGGTTCCTCTGCCGCCTGCTCTCTGGCTGTGTATGCCATGTGAGAGCACTGACAACAGCGTAAATGCCAGGGAAGGTATCTGCTGTGACCTCCAGTCCCTGGTGACCAGCCCAGGAGATGAGGGCAGCCTCCAGGCTAAATTCCAGACTCCTAAGTGTGGCTCAGGATGATGGGAAGTGAGAGGCAGAGAGAAAAGTCCTGGGGAAGGAAGCAAGAAGAAAGCAGAGGGTTCCACAGGGCGCTGCTGTGGTCTCAGCTGGCAACGCTGCTCAAACAACACTGTTGACTCTGGCAAGAGCAACTGTGGGCCCAAATGGAACTAAGGCCAGATTAGCTTTTCTGTCAGAGTTAGTGAGCTTGGGAGTTTTATGTCAACTTGAAACAAGCTGGAGTCATCTGAAAGGAGGGACTGAGTTGAGAAACTGCCTCCCCCTAAGACCAGGCTGAAGGAGAGCATGTAGGGAATCTTCTTAATTAGTGGTTGATGAGGGAGGGCCCAGCCCATGTGGGTAGGACTATGCCCAGGGTGATGGTGCTGGGTTCTATAAGAAAGCAGACTGACACTTGGGGGAGTAGGCCTTGCACCTTGCCCAAGCAGCACAGTAGAGCTGGCCCTGGTGCTGTGAGCAAGGGTGAACCAATCCCAAGGGCACGAGTACAGGAGAGCTGCTCCCCTCCCCCTGTACCCCCTCTCTAGGGGGAAACTGGACATCATGAGAGAGTTGGCCCTGCCTCTTGTTGGGGCAGTGCTGGAGACCTGGCTCTGATGGCGTGGGTGTGGGAGCGCTGGCCCTAACGAGTTGAGTATGGGAGAGCCAGTCTTGTTCCTTGCTAGCTGCTGCAGCCAGAAGACCTGGCCCTGCACCTTGACTGGGCAGAGCAGAGCTGGCAAACTCAGCTACCACCGAGGCCCAAATCCAAGGCTTTGAGTTGGCTCATCCCAACACCTACCCCATCTGTGAACTGCTGGTTCACAGAACCAGGGGCCGGTCCTACAGAACCAAGGCTACAGGAGCTCCATGACACAGGCAAACAATGGGATGTCCCAGAGGAGTCCCAGTGAGGAGCCAGTAGATGGTCTAGCAGGAGCCAGAGACCTCAAGCCAGACCAATGACTTCTGCAGTGGACATTTGCAAGTCAAGTTGTTTGGACAAATGGGTGTACTATGTGGCACACCACAGCTTCCACGACAAGTCGTTGTTTTGTTGTTATTGTTTTGTTTTTGTTTTCTTTGGGAAGGGAGGTTGCAAGGGTGGATATGAAGGGATGGGGAGATGGATGGGGCTGGGGTGTATGACGTGAAATTCACAAAGAAGCAATGAAAAGGAAGGAAGGAAGGAAGGAAGGAAGGAAGGAAGAAAGGAAAGGAGGGAGGAAGGAAGGAAGGAAGAAAGGAAGAAAGGAAGGAAAGAAGGAGGAAGGAAGAAAGGAAGGAAGGAAGGAAGGAAGGAAGGAAGGAAGGAAGGAAGGAAGGAAGGAAGGAAGAAAAAGCAAGCAAGCAGCACCCTTCCATGGCCTCTGCATCAGCTCCTGCTTCAGGTTCCTGTCCTGCTTGAGTTCCAGCCCTGACTTCCTTTGGTGAGGAGCCATGATATGGAAGTGTAAACCAAATTAACCCTCTCCTCCCCTGATCGCTTTGGTCACGGTGTTGTGCTGTGACTAGAACACTTGGGTGTGTTTGCACCTAGGAGGGTGGGTAATTCCAAATAATTTTCTGTGATAACAGGAGGGAGTTATTAATATCTCCAAGGTAGTGTAAATGTGGGAATGATACTAGTTATAAAGTACTACAGACTAAGAAATTCCATACTAGATGGTTATCAACAAGATATTGCGGGGGAGGGGACAGTTATCAAAATTTCAAGGGATCCACAAACTTAAATTAACCAACTGGGAGTTCTCCAAGACTCACAAACTCGTGTCTTTAATAGCACTATAAATAACAGAGAAAGGTAAAAAGAAAACACACAACGTTGAGCAGAAAAACTAGATGACGGCTAATTTGAATTCAGGAGTATATTTCGTGATGCTGTAACAGAACACACGGAGCTGATTCTTTTTAAAAAGTAGTTCGTTTGGCTGAGGATTTGGGTGATGAGAACAGCTCTGTGTTCTGGAGGAAGCCCTCTGGTCATCTCTTCAGGGCAGAGAGGCAGAAAGGGAGCCTGACATGTATGAGGCAAGCACTTTATAAAGTATTCTCTCGTGAATGAGCCTGGGCCTTTGAGGACTCCATTAATGCATTCAGAGAATTAGAGCCCTCTGGCCTAATTTCCCCTCACGACAGCCCATCTTTTAAAGATAGACCACTGCCGAGCACTCTTTATGACACTGGGTCCAAGCATCCAAAACATAAAGCTCTCAAACCAGAGCAGAAGGCCATTTACTCTAATACTAAATTTTAATGTAAAAGTATAATGACTAGGGAGATGCTCAATTCATAAAGTCCTTTCCACCCATGAATTGGGACCTAATTCACGGAACATCAATAGACGCGTTGGGAGCGATGGTAAACACCTGCGATCCAGCACTGGGCAGGCAGAGACAGGCAGGTCTCAGGTCTCACTGGCCAGCCGGCTTAGCCCAGTTGATGAAACTCGGGTTAACCAGTGAGAGATCCTGTCTCAAAAAACAAAATGATGGCTTCTGAGGGACAACACTCCAGGCTGACTTCTGGCTTCCACATGTGTGAACATATGTGTGCGTGAGCATATAAGTTGCTTCCGCAAGAAGCACATGTGTACCTATATACACACACAGAGAGATACATATCAAAAGTTTCTAGGGGTGACGTGGTTTTAAACAACCTCTACACTCTGAGCCAACAAGCCTGTTCAATCACAGTGAATTTAGGTCGATTCTTGTGATCTTCTAAAGTAGAATAGGAGTTGTGAGGCTACAAAAAATCCCTTTTGTGTTCATTCTAGTGATTACTAGCAATCGGACACGAATGTACTTTTAAATGCCTTAAATAACCTAACATGGAGGGAAACTACTTCCCCTGTGTTTTCTAAGAAATATGATTACAAGTTGCCAAGCAGGACAGCATCGGCAATCCCACTAAAAGGTCTGTGAGAGACACAGGGTCTTAGGGGCTCTAGGAGTTGTCTACAAGAACAGGAAGTCTTCAGGCTGAGAACCGTTGGTTGTATCCAAGTCTCTGGTATAGAGAGAAAGGTCTAGCAGGGACTCCAGTGGCTCACTCCAAAGGGAGTGGCGAGCAAGAAGATCTCCAGATACCACCAACAAAGACCCTTTGCAGACACCATCATTCTCTCCACAGAGCTGACATAGGGTCCCAAGTGCAGGGAAATGGCAGAGACCACCAGAATGTTTGCACAGGATGGTGGTGACACGGGCAGGGAAGAGTACAGCAAGCCTGGAGGAGGCTGAAGTAGGAGCCTATGCAAATAAGTACTGAACAGCCAGAGGGCAGGGCAGTAAACAGAGTCTGTCCACACAGGCACATCGCCAGCCGCTTTGATGGTTCGGACTTCTGCACAGGCAGTCAGGGAGTGCTACTGTGTCTCTGTACTAAAGAACGATTGTCCTGGGGGTGTACTACAGTCAGCAATCGCATAGCTGGAAGGGAATAGCCATTTTGCTGTGAGGCAGAGAGGGCTCAACAGAGCTCAACTCAGCCTCCTGTCCTGAACTGGCATCTATATAAATCATAAAAGCCATTTCCATTTAATTAAACTATTATGCTGTTAAAGGTAAAAAAAAACACATTTAAGAAAATATTCTAGAATTAAACATTTAATTAATATGTTAATATTAATATGTTTTTTAAATTCTAAAACCCATAGCTCCTTCCTAAAGTTTGGTGAAAAATGCCATCAAATGATAATATTATCATAGGAGTGTACACTGAAAATGTGAAAGTTGTTTATAAAAATTCATAATGCTTTTCCCTGCTTCTGCAATTGAATTTCTTTCATACTTAAAAGAATTTCTTTTATTGTATCATCTAAAAGAAGTATGCCATTCCCAAGTTGGGCCTCATTGGGAGAGGCTGTGCTTAGTCCTGCTAGGGACTGGATGTCCCAGAGCAGTGTGGGACCTAAAGGGGGCTTCCCCTTCTCCTCAGAGCAGGAAGGGGATAATGGGGGAAGGGTTTGTGAGGGCGAGACTGGGAGGAGAGGAGGGACAGGGGCTATGGGGGAATTGGGATGTAAAGTGAATAAACAAATAAATGACTGGAAGGAAAAGAAAAAAGAAACAATGAAAAGGCTAGGCCTGAGCATGACATGGACCACGATCCCAGCACACAGACAACTGGGGCATGAGGATTTTGAGTTCACAGCCAGCCAACCTTACATGCTGAGCCTGCTATCGATAAAACAACAAAACAAAACACAAGGCGCAAAAGTTCAAAAGCCAGAAAGATGTTGCACAGCTTCCAGACCTTTCTAAGACACTGTAGTTCACAGATATTTGTAAGTACTCAGTGCCTTATAACATGGGACTAATTCAGTGAATGTGTCACATGGCCGGCGTGGGAACATGCTTATAGTCTATTAAATTTTTAGAGCCAGCGGTATTACATAAGGTTCTTTTCAAAAGATTATATATATATATATATATATATATATATATATATATAAAATGTTTATATCACATATATGTTCTTGTTGCTCTGGCTGATTTTATTTTATTTATTTTTAAAACTGGCCTTCAAAGTAATGGATTTAATTGTGGTGTTTTTAGACACACCACACACACACACACACACACACACACACACACACACACACACTGAGTTATATTTTGTTTTTATCTTGCCTTCTCCTGCTGTCCTGATTCATCCCCCCCCTCTTGCTACCTCTCTTCCTCTCTTCAAATAGTCCTCCTCTTGCTTCTGTGACATTTCCTCCTCTCTTTTCATGATTCCCTTTTAGTTTCGTGACCTACTTATCTCTCTGTGTGTCACATGCATGCACGTGCATACACACACACTCACACACACACAGACACACACACACACACTCACACACACATCACACACACACACACACACACACACACACACACACACACACACACACACACACACACACACACACACACACACACACACACATACACTCACACACACATACATACACACACTCACACACACACACATACTCACACACACACATGCATACACACACACTCACACACACACAGTCACACACACACACACACACACACACTCACACACACACACACACACACAACAGAGTGTACCCCTCTGTTGGCACTGATTAGCTTTAGGGCTGTACCTGTGTAAGTGGCTGCTCCTGTGTTACAGATGGCTGTGTAGGAGACGTTATATTGGTAATATAAAACCCTTTGGGAGTGCATTTCTATGGGTAAAAGAGATTCTTCATTAAGAGAAAATATGTACATAATTTATTACTTTTACATCAGGGAAGATTCACATTGATTTCCTCAATTAGTTTATTGCTAACTTTGGGCAGAAAGGGAGGTCTCTTTTGGGCAGGCGTCAGTCATAGGAATAGTGAGATTGCTTCTCCCACTTCAAAGTTCTCTCTTCAAAAGCACCCGCAGGCCTGTGATTTCTCCCAGAAGTCTTATTTGGTTCTCGCATGTCTATGTGAGGTGCTTCAACATGTTCTTATCCAGTAGGTCCAGGTGAAATCATATGTCACATCGCTTCTTTGTTCTTGGTTAGCTATCATGCTTCCCACAACAATTCATGTGCAAAATTCATGTTTCTGGATATCAGTGATCCCCAGTAGTGCTTAAAGGCTCAGTAAACAATTATCGAATGGATGAATAGATTTACCTCCCTCATCAGAGCAGAAAATTAAAAAAAGAAAAAAAAAAGGAAAGCCAGTGTACTGGCTAGTTTAGTGTGTCAACTTGACACAAGCTGAAGTTATCACAGAGAAAGGAGCCTCAGTTAAGGAAATGCCTCAAGAGACCCAGCTGTAAGGCATTTTCTCAATTAGTGATCAAGCAGGGAGGACCCAGCCCATTGTGGGTGGTGCCGTCCCTAGGCTGATGGTCTTGGGTTCTATAAGAAAGCAAGCTGAGCAAGCCAGGGGAAGCAAGCCAGTAAGTAACATCCCTCCATGGCCTCTGCATCAGCTCCTGCTTCCTGACCTGCTTGAGTTCTAGTCCTGACTTCTTTTGGTGATGAACCGCAGTGTGGAAGTGTAAGCTGAATAAACCCTTTCCTCCCCAACTTGCTTCTTGGTCATGATGTTTGTGCGGGAATAGAAACCCTGATTAAGACAGCCAGTTTGTAAGAGTTTCTGTTGTGGTCTTCGTATGAGTAGGGAGGGAGAAAAGGCCACTTGCAGCCAGGAGAAGCCAATGCTAAGAATGGGCTTAGTCATAGACAGAGGGTAAGTCAAGAGTAGACAGAACAGGTAGTCCAGAAACAGCCAAACTTGTGGTCTTCCCCTGTAGGTTTTACATCAGGCAAGGAAAAAACTCAGTTCAGCCCTATTTCATTGTAATCAGTGCTGGACCACTTGAGTCTGGCCCAGATCATTTTACTTTAGCTATATTTAAGCACAGCACAGGACTGGAAATCGTTCAGATAACGATTAACCCAGTCCCGGGTGCACGACAATTTAAGATGTGTTTACCTTGAGATTTACAATGTACATCTGGCTTTTTTTTCCCCCTCAAGAATGGGGACTGTTGACTCAGAGATGGTGTCCAAGATTTAGGATCTACAGAGTTTGACTGAGTAAACACAACACCTGTGGGTGTCAGGATTGGTCTGGTCCTAAGATAACGTAGAAGTCACTTAAGCTGTTACACAAGTGATATCACTCACAAGGATGGGTTCTGTGGCCAGTAATGCTCAAGGCTTACGGGGAAAGGGTCTGAGAGAAGTCAGCTCTGGAGATAGGTGCAAAGCCTGTCTTATCAGACAGCAAAGGATCACCAGGTCCGAAAACTACATGTTTTACAACCAGGAAGAGCAGCTGCACATCCCATTCCATTGAAGAGGCACGATGTATGTTTAGCTCTCCTGGCTTCTCCAGAGCTTATCTGTGTGCACAAGGCCTTTTGGTCTTCTCCACAAACTAGGAAGTGCAATCAGATGAAATATGAAAACAGGAGCTAAAAAGGAAGGACCATCATTTTACCTTCCTTACATTATGCCGCTGGATTCTTTCCAGCGGGACACGGACACTTTTTACCTGAGCCAATTACCAGCCATCTAAAGGCCAATCAATACCTTGTAAGACTCACCCCTGGCAAAATGAAACATCTCCACGTTCCCAAGGGCCCCTTCTTTGCATTATGTAAACAAACATTTAAAAAAAAAAAAGGACTGCGTTTATCACTGCACCTCTTTCTCTGTGGCATCCGCAGAAGTCCCACCTAACACGTGGATTCCAGCATCCAGGCTGAGAACTCTGCTGCTTGGCAATCTGAAAAGGACGATGCATACCCAGAGCCACGGCAATTAGGCTGTGTGCATAGCTGGGCTAATGTCAGGAATCTGTCTGACTCAGAGCAGATCAAAGGGGCAGAAAGAGCAAGTCACCCCCCACCACCCCAACCCACAGTGCCGTAAACCCACTCACACTCAGAAATGGCACAGGTGCTGTGACGATCTAACTCTGAATCCAGCCCCACCTCCAAGAGGCCTCAGAATAGGAGAGAGCCACCCACTGCCATGTCCTGCCCACACGGAACAGCAGCGGCTTGGGCGTTCCAACTCAGGGCACATGATTGTTATGACTTACCGTGGTGTTGCAGAGGGGAACGAGTACCAGAAGTGAGTCACTTCTTTCTAGCTTACTAATGCCAGCACCTGCTGCTGTTATCACGAAAGGCCACAGAAGAGACGGCTGGCAGAGTTCTTGCTTCAGTTATAACCTCTGGGAATAAAGGCAGAAATAAGAATCGCATGTCTCTTAGTAGTCTTCTAACCTGGGGAAACGGGCCAAAACGAAGTCTGGGCAGATTTCTGTTGTGTTTGTAGAAAATCCTAAATCAAACACAAATGTTTAAAATAGAAAATTATGGCTGCTGTCTGCTCTCAGGAGGAAAATATTAATGGCTTCTTTAAAAGAGACAATAGGCGTATGACACAGTGACTACTAGTGGCCAAAGTAGATACATGGTAATGTGTATCCTGTTGTTAACATCAAAAAGATGTCAAGAGGTGGCTTTCTAAGTTCAGGTTCCAGAGTAGCCTAAAATGGATTGTTTGAAGTTCCTGTAAATTGACCAATAGCAAGGAGAATGGGAAAGGGCCACGTCCTCCAAACACAGGGATTTGTAGTTAAGATTTGTACGTAGACAAGGTTTGCCTAATCTGTATGCCTGTCACCTCAATTCTAGCAGAAAAGCCAAGATTACTAGTTTGAAGTATCAGACTTTGAGGGGATGGCTATAATTGTGACCTGGCAGGTCAAGGCATCTCCTGTCTTGTATTCCTCCATCTAAATGAGGCCATTTTAGTTTTGACTCTTTAATGGAAAACCCTGTGGGAAATTACCCAACTCTATTCTGGGAACCTGAGGGCAAGGTGTTCCAGTTAACTCAGCTTCTTGTTAAACTGCCTGTTTGAACAAACCTCCCACTCCAGCTAACTGCTTGTCTTAGCCTCTGTTAAATTGACTGCTTGTGTAAAACCTTCCCCTGCAACTGCCAAGTGAGATAACAGAACGTGGGTTTTGCCTTTAAAAGCTCATAAATACTTGGTGCTACACGTGGGTCTTGAACACCTGAGTGTCGTCACATCCAGCTGGAGTAACGACTTTCAGTTGGCTAGAAACTATGTCTAAGTGGTCTTCTCTGGTGGCCTTCCTGTAACAATAATGGCTGGCAATATAGATTCTAGCTCTAAAAGTCTGGTGTTCTAAAGCAGGCCAAAACTGTTTGGTGAGTCCCAGTGACAGGAAACAGGCACAAAATCCAGGAGAAAGGGAACTACATGGGGAAAAGAATCCAAACTTACTTAGCCACTCTCTCAGATTCCTGCTGGTAACCAGGAAGGAGGTGTCTACACAGAGTATGTGGTGAACCACAGATAGGAAGATGGAAGGGTACGTAGGTATAACACGTGATGCCACAAGGGCAGAGACAAAGTTTAGGCATCAAACTCTACTAGCGGGGCTCACCAAACAAACACCTGGCTTTTCTTTTTCTTTTGCTTTGCTTTTCTTTTTCTGGCTTTTCATTGGAACCAAAAGGACTTAAGTATTAATAACCTATGCCCCAAGACTAAGACATATGGACATACGGAAACATGTAGTGAGAATATCAGCAGGAGAAAACCATGGAACAGAAGAAATATTTGAAAAGTGATCTAAGGCAATGCCTGAATACATGCTCCAATCGATACTCAAGTTCTCTCTCTCTCTCTCTCTCTCTCTCTCTCTCTCTCTCTCTCTCTCTCTCTCTCTGTGTGTGTGTGTGTGTGTGTGTGTGTGTGTGTGTGTGTGTGTGTGTGTGTGTGTTTGTATTAGGGTTTTATTGCTTTGAACAGACACCATGACCAAGGCAAGTCTTATAAAGGACAACATTTAATTGGTGTTGACTTACAGGTTCAGAGGTTCAGTCCATTATCATCAAGGCGGGAACATGGCAGCATCCAGGCATGCATGGTACAGGAGGAGCTAAGAGTTCTACATCCTTATGTGATAGAATACTGATAGAATACTGTCTTTCAGGCAGTCAGAGTGAGGGTCCTAAAGCCCACATCCACAGTGACACACCTTCTCCAACAAAGCCACACCTACTCCACGGGGCCATACTTCTAACAGTGCCACTTCCTGGGCCAAGCATGTACAAACCATCACATTACACTCCCTGACCCCTATAGGCTTATCCAAACCTATGAGTCTGTGGGGGCCATACCTAAACACAGCATAGTGCAAAATACATTTAGACCAACTTCAAAGGGCCTTATAGTCTATAGCAATCTCAACAATGTTAAAAGTTCAAAGTTCAGAGTCTCTTCTGAGACCCATCCAATCACTTAACTGCAATCCCCAAAGCAAGACAGCTGGGCAAACTCCAAACTCTGCATCTCCATGTCTGATGTCATGGAGTCTTCAGATCTCCAACTCCTTTTTCCTATTTGTTGACTGTAGCAATCTTCTTTCTCATGGGCTGGTTCTACTCCCTATTAGCAGCTTTCCTCAGCAGATAGCCCACAGCTCTGGCATTTTAAACATCTTGTGGTCTCCAAGGTGATTTCAATGTTACAGCTTCTTGTTTCAATGTCTGGGATCCACACACAATCTTCTGGGCTCCTCCAAAAGGGTGGCATCACTTTTCCAGTTCTGCCTTCTGTAGTACTCCACTGATTGACTCCACTCCACTGCTGCTGCTGTTCTTGGTGATCATCCCATGGTACTAGCATCTCCACTGCAACTAGGCTTCACCAAAAGCCTCTCATAGTCTCTCCTCATAATGCCAAGCCTCAACTCCTTTGCATAATCCCTTTAGTCCTGGGTCATCAACTGCAACTGAAGCTGAAGCTGCACCTTCATCAATGACCTTCCATAGTCTCTCACAGTGCGAAGACTCAGCTGCACTTCATGACCCCTTCTTGCCTTCAAAACCAGTACCACCTGGGTGACTCTTGCACATTACCAAGTACAGCTGCAAAATGAGGTACAACCTTGGCTATCTCTGGAACACAGCCTCTTTGTGCTCTCAGAAATCACTTCCCAGAAGATTTCACCTCAGCGATGCTGGTCTCTTCTTAATCACCACTAATTTCTTAGCTCCAGTTAACCAGCATCAATTGTCCCAGTAATTCCTTCTATTCTCAGCTCTAAAGCCAGAACCACAAGGCAGGAGCTGCTGAGTTCTGCTGCTTGCTGGGGGCTGGAACATACCCCTCCCCCTTGTTCAACTTTATCAATGCTGGGATTAAAGGTGTGTACCACCATGCCTGGATCTAAATTTAGCTGGGTAGGCTCTTGTCCCAAATTCCCACTCCCTTAATATGCTATCTCCTAGAACACTGGATTCAGATCCATTCTACTTCCTGGTGCTCCTTCAATATTTAAACCATATATTTTATATTTTTTCCATTCTAAGCTTGCTGTGCTTGTTCAAAACATTCTTTATGAAACTTAAGCAGAGAACAAAGTCTATGATGGGCATTTCTGAGACTTCCTTTGTCAAAGCAATTAATCTGAGTCTCTCCACCTTAGCCTCAGGCAGACTCTTCAGACATGGGCTAGAAGTAGCCACATTCTTCACCAAAATACCACAAAAACAGTCTCTAGGCCACATATTGAAATTCTCCACTAAAACCTCTTGAGCTCATCTTCACAATTCAAATCACTCTCAGTAACAAAGTCTTCCACATGCCTACTAGGATAGCCCATTACGTCCCATTTAAAGCATTCCACTTGGTTTCCAAAACCAATGTCCCCAAATCCACATTTTTCTGAACAAAAGCATGGTCAGGCCTATCACAACAAATACCCCACTTCTGGTACCAATTTCTGTCATAGTTATGGTTTTTACTACTGTGAACAGACACCATGACCAAGACAAGTCTCATAAAGGTTAACATTTAATTGGGGTTGGCTTACAGGTTCAGAGGTTCAGTCCATTATCATTATTAGGATGGGAACATGGCAGCATCCAGGCACAAATGGTGCAGGAGGAGCTGAGAGTTCTACATCTTCATATGATGGCTGCTAGTAGAATACTGGCTTCCAGGCAGCTAGGATGAGGATCTTAAGTCCACATATACAATGGCACACCTCCTCCAACAAAGCCGCACCTACTCTACTGGGGACATATCTTTTAATAGTGCCACTTCCTGGGCCAAGCATATTACAAACTATCAGAGAGAGAGAGAGAGAGAGAGAGAGAGAGAGAGAGAGAGAGATCTTGAAATAAGTCAGTAAGGATCATAATGGATGAACAAAATATTATGATTTTATTATTTGAATCTGAACTGTCACTCACAGGTTCATATTTTGAATTTTTGGCCTACAGCTGCTGGCATGCTTTTGGAAAGCTATAAAATTGGAGATTGGTTTCCTTTAGAGAGATAGCTTAGGGCTAAAGAGATGGCTCTGCAGTCAAGAGCAATTGACTGTTCTTCCAGAGGACTCCGGTTCTAGGGAATTCATCACTGTCTATAACTCCAGTTCCAGGGGAGCTTTTGACTTAATTTTAGAAGAGCACTTGTGTCTACAAATTTATCAATTTCTTCCAGTTTTATAGGTTTTGGGGATCTGTTTCCAAATTAGCCTCTCATGATTCTACTTCATTGAAATTTGTAGTGACTTCCCCTTTCTCATCTCTAATTTATTAATCTTTCTTTCTCCTTCCTTCCTTCCTTCCTTCCTTCTTTCCTTCCCTCCTTCCTTCCTTTCTTTTCTTTCTTTCTTTTCCTTCCTTCCTTCCTTTCTTCCCTTTGACTAGGGGTTTATCAGTATTACACATTATAAAAAAATCACCTCTGTTTTCTCAAGAATTATTCTTTTAATCTCCCTTTCTTTAATTTCTGCCCTGATTTCTATTGTTCCTTGTCATCTGATGTCTTGAGGTTTGGCTTGTTCTTGGCTTTGTTGTCGCTTTTTTTGTTTGTTTGTCTGTTTTGTTTTTCTTGGACTTTGAAGTACATTGGGCTATTTGAAACCATACTAATTTATTAATGTATGCACTCATAGCTCTCTTCTTAGAACTGCCTTAACTATAGCCCAAAGGGTCTGCTTGGTGGCACTTTTTATTTCATCCTAAGAGTATTTTAATTTCCTCCTTGATTTCTTCAAAGACCCACTAGTCACTCAAGAGGGACTGGGGAGATAGCTCTGTCAGTAAAGTCTTGTCTTGCAAGCACAAAAACCTGAGTTGGATCATCAGAATCCACATGACTCAAAAATAGTTCTTCCAAGAATTGCATGGCCAGATAAGTGAAAGTTTATGTTCACACAAAACCTGAACTTGAACGAAGCTTAATTCATAATAGAAACAAACTGGAAACCAAGATTTATTTCAATAGAGGAATGGCTAATGACTTAAGACCCATGCAGTACTATGGAAATAGTACTAGTCACCAATGAAAAGGAAATTCTTGTTGATGTATATAGTGTTATGAGTCTGAGGTCATTCAGAGATTCACCAGTCTGATCATGAATACATTTTAAACAAAGAATAGGTTTTATTCAGATATTGGCCCCAGGTGTACAACTGAGATTTGGGATTCCCAAGGTATAACACCAGCTTACATTAGTTAGGGCCTTCAAAGGCAAAACTCCTCCTGCTTTGTGCAATTAGGGGCAAACAAGCTGCTTACAGACGGGGAACACATGGTTTGTTGTCTTCCATAAGAAACCATTTCTTTAAAATATATAAGACCATACGATTACAAGAACAGCCCCCGCAGTCCAGAACTCCTTGGGCAAGAGGGGCTAATGGGTGAGAGGCACTTTGTTTTATGGATCTCTTAAGCATAGTAATTTAATCTTAAAACATAATGTGAGCCATCATGTTACCAACCAATGAATCTGTACGGTTGTGGTGTGTGGAAAAAGTCGAAGTCAAAAGGCTTCATTGGGGCCAAGCATTGTAGCCCCACCTTCAGGCACTTTTAAGAGGTAGGTCAGTCGTTGTGTGTTCAAGGCCAGCCTTATCTATGTAGTGAGTTCAAGGTTAGCCAGGGCTACATAGCGAGATGATTATTTCCAGAGAGAGAGAGAGAGAGAGAGAGAGAGAGAGAGAGAGAGAGGGAGAGAGAGAGAAAGGAGAGAGAGAGGAGGAGAGGAGAGGAGAGGAGGGAGGGAGAGAGAGAAAGGGAGAGGAGAGGAGGGAGAGAGGGAGAGAGGGGAGGGGAGGAAGGGAGGGAGAGAGAGAGAGAGACAGAGAGACAGAGAGACAGAGAGACAGAGAGACAGAGAGAGAGAGGAGAGATCTGAAAAACCTAACTCAGAGCCTCACACATGGCACTCAAATTCTTCAATACTGAGCTATATCTCCATATAACATTTTTCAAATGATAAAATTTTAGAAGTGAAAAGCAGCTGAGTACCTGTCAGTGGATGGAATGGTGAGAAGGAAGAAGGCATTGCTATAAAAAGACAGCAGGAAAGGACTTGTGCTGTTGGGGTTGTTTGCTATCTTGGATACATCAATGTTAATATCCTGAGCGTGATGTTATATTTCTTAAAAGATTTCTTTTTATTCATGCACATAGTGTACCCACATGCGTACACACACACACACACACACACACACACACACACACACACACGTTTATGCACACACAGACATACATGTGATGGCTATTCTGGTTGTCAACTTGAATACATTTGGAATTAGCTAAAACCCCTAAATGGCTAGGCACACCTGTGATGGATTTTTTTATTTAAATCATTTGAAATGGGAAGATCCACTTCTAATCTGTATCTTTAAAGTGGGAAGACCTTTAATTGAGATCGTTTGAGATGAGTAGACCCACCTCTAATGTAGGCCATACCTCCTGCTGGAACCTGTATAGAGGGCACGGAAGGAGGCCTCACTCTTTGCTCTCACTAACAGGTCCATTTCTTTACTGACGTCAGAGCCTACTCTGCAGAATTCTAGTGTATACTAAAGACCAGCTGGGACATGCATCCTCGTGGACTGAACAACTTCTGGGTTCTTGGACTGTCCATTCAGAAGCAGCCATTGTTGGATTAGCTGGACCACAACCCATGAGTCATTCTAAAAAAACGATCCCTTCTATATATATACAGATTCATTCTCTAGGTTATCTTACTCTAGAGAGCTCTGACTATTATACCACAGCTATGCAGGTGCCCCAGGAAGCCAGAAGAGTATTTGGATCTCCTCGAGCTGGAGTTAGTGTTTTGCGAGGCACTTGGAATGGGTACTGGGAAGTGAAATCAGGCCCTCTCTCCAAAGAATACAAGATATCTCTGTATCATTTCCTATGTATGTAGCCAATTCTTATCAGTATGGATCCCTAGTCTGTCTTTCTCTGTAAGAATCTATTTCACTCTTTGTCGTTGCTGCTATTTTTCAAGACAACAGAGGGTTTTGCTTTTTTTTGTTTTTTGTTTTTTTTTCTTTGTCTTGTTTTGTTTTTTATATCTCTGACTGTACTGGAATTCACTTTGTAGACCAGGTTGGCCTCCCACTCATACCCATAGAGATCACCTTTCTCCGTCTCCCGAGTGCTGGGATTAAAAGACATGTGCCACAACACCCAGCTTCTATCTCACTTTTAAAAATGTGCATGATTTATCTGCCTAATTTACTGCTTTCCAGAGCACAGAGGCAAAAGACCATTCCCAGTAAACAATGCGAAGGGTGGTTTAGTGGTGACACTGATTTCCTTTCTGTTTGTCTGTCTGGTTGGTTGGTTTGGTTTTTAAGGCAGTCTCATTATGTGTCCTTGAACTGGCCTGGAACTCACTCTACAGACCAGGATGGACTTGAACTTATAGAGGTCCACCTCCATTTGCTCTCTGGGTATTGGGATTAAAAGCATGCACCATTATACTTGTCCTGTGAATAGGGCTCGGTTTCAACTGCATTACACTGTGTATTTACTTTCTAATCACAGGTAGCCTTAGTTCCACCATTAGAACAGCATGCTTTGAAACATCAGAAAGAAGTCACACATCTTGAGTAATTCTTCCTTTTGCTGCTTGCATTACTGGAAGTTGTTGTTGATCAATGACCATGAATATGGGTCTAAGAGATGGGAAGGTAGTCACTTAGCATGGAACTACATGCTTTAAAAGTTCTCTGTCAGGCACTGTAGGAATTTCAACCATGGCTGGGTATCGTTTATAATAAACTGTAAAATCCCAAGACCATATCTGATAAGTAAAATAAACTAGAAAACTAAAGACATCTTAGAATCATTTGGAATTTGATTATTTCTTGAGGCAATAATTTGGATTCTTTGCTTAGAAGGTGAATTTACAATGTAATAATGAGATGTTTAAAACACTTTTCATGATCTGATCAGAATATTCTTTAATTTCACAATAAATGCATCAGTAAAATAATTAGGGGCTAGAGAGATGGCTCAGCAGTTAAGAGCACCGTCTGCTCTTCCAGAGGTCCTGAGTTCAAGTCCCAACAACCACATGGTGGCTCACAACCATCTGTAAAGAGATCTAATGCTCTCTCCTGGTGTGTCTGGAGACAGCTACAGTATACTTATATATAATAAATATTTTTTAAAAAACCTTAGGATTATTAAAACATAGAATATTAAAAATAGAGGATCCTTAATAAGTTTTTGTGCAGCCATTTCTACATATAGAGAAGGAAAGAGAGGCATAAAAAGTGACATCGCTTGCCCCAGTGTCTACCAGCTGGGTCAGTTACTGTACATTCAGTAAGTATAGTCGAGCGCCCTCTACTGTGGAGCACCATGAAAGATACGGTAAACAAAAAGCACAACAACTGCTTTATATTTTGTAGGAAGGAGAAAGTGTTGTTGTTGTTGTTGTTGTTTTTTGTTTTTAATTAAGTAAAAACCTACTTGAGAGCCTCTAATGCTCATGAGAAATAGAGAGCGAGGGCCTAAAGCTTCATCTCGGTGAATAAGGCAGATACTTTGTCTGGGACAGGAAAGGGAAATGAGACGGGAAGCAAGCTCGGAGTGGCAAACACCTTGGCTGGCTGGGGCTCCACGAATCACCAAGACAGAGCAGGCACTCAGCCGAAGACAGAGCAGGCACTCAGCCGCTCGGCCGCAGAGCGTGTTCCCGGGGAGATTAGAAAATAGACTCCAGATGAGACAGGAGTTTATCTGCTTGGCTTCCTCTGCTGTCACCAGGAAAAGGTATACCACATGGCCAAACCCTCCCACCTACTGAGCAAGACAAATGCCCGGTGACCAGCTGCTTCTGTAAGTCTGGGAATGAGCCAGGATGCCACAGGTCCTGTTGAGTCAGTCCTGGGACCGGGCGCTGGATGGAGGCAAGTCTGACACTCCCTCAGGATGGAAGACAGACAGCCGGGATCTGTGGCAAGGCTGCTCAGGTCCCTCCAAGAGCAGCCCAGAGTCTGAGACACAGATGAGACCCAAAGAGTCTGAGGGGACACCCATCTACTCGGGAAATATAAAAGGGAACAGAACACACCGTGGAGAAGTTCCAGGAGGCGGAGCTTACCTATGAAAGGAAAGGGAAGAACGTATATCTAAGAGACAAGGCAGGACAGAAAGTATCTGCGACAGGGTTCAGAGGGCAGTATCAACCAGAATAAGCAGACAGAGCATGTCTATCAGAGCCGCGGGGAACAGAGTGGATTCATGAAAGGAAAGAAGAGCAAGTGTGTACCCAAGGCAGGAACAAGGTCCCGGCAGAGATTGGAACAGAGATCATAGAGGTGAGGACTGAATGGGGCACGCTAGAAAAGCGTGGTGATACTTTGTCTTCTTAGATAAAATGTAAAACTGCTCCCCGCCTTGCCTTCTGAACTCCTGAACCTCATTATTCCTATAAAAAGCCTGCCCAAAGAACTGCCCAGCGTTAGTTTGGCTATCCAGTCCTCTGTGACCCTGACCAATCAGTCTTGGGCTGTGCGTTCAATAATCTACTGTTGCGTGACTGAAATCAGTGCATGTGCTGTTTGTGAGGCAATTCTGGAACCCCACCACCACATTCTTCAATGAGCATAACTGATAAAATAGATAAATATAATGATAAATAAACAACCCAAAGTCTCTTGGGGTTGGCAGAGTACTTGCCTCTCGTGTATAAGGACCTGGGTCCTAGCACCACAAAAAGTAAAAAAAGAAAATGGCGGTGTTCGAATATGCAGGGCCTGTCATTCACTCTGTGGCCATCACAGTAATGGTACACATTACTCTACTACAGGAATGAGGCTGGCAAGCAGATGGCACGCTATTAATAGACCAGACAACCTCCCCAGGCATCAAGAGGAACGTGGCAAAGTTCTTACAATCCAATTAGCATTTTCTCGTGACCCCTTTCAACTTGTTCACAGGTTATCATTTTCACTTCACTAGGAAAATCTGTTTTCTTCTGTAATACACCCACATACTGATCCCAAATGTGCAGGGCTTTTCCCCCAAAGAAATCAACTCTCCAAAAATCTGGATACCCACTAGGCCTTCCACAATTCAATGCTGACACCATCTAGAGTCAGTGTAGCCCCTGATTAAGGGCAAAGTCCTACAAGACTACCCCCCCCACCTCAGATTACATCACAACTAGTGGGTCCCTAGATTACTCACATTTCTATTCTACTTGGCTACTGCAATTGCTATTCCTGGTTGTCAGGTTGCCTGTGTCTGAAATGAACTTCAATCCAGAAATGGGGGACACACCTGATCCAGAACTGGAGGCAGGAAGCCAACACGCCATTGATCTGAATCCACATGAACCTTTAATCCAGAACCCGAGGCACAGTGGCCATGCTTATTACGATCTAAATGAAAAAGAATTAAGGGAAAGTTTAGGTCCAGGTGTGGTGGCACATGCTTGTAGTACCAGCACTCAGAAGACAGGTATGCAGATCTCTGAGTTCTAGGCCAGTCTGGTCTACAGAGCAAGTTCCAAGACAGCCAAGCTTAGGCAGTGAAGGAAACCAGACAGCTGGTGAAGATCTAATTGAACAATAGGGCCATATTCCAGCCCCAGCAAGCAGCAGGACTTGGCAGTTTCTGCCATGTGGTTCTGGCTTTAGAGTCAAGAAATTTCTCTTTGCAACTAAGTTGCTAAGGCCAGATGTATGACAGGGGTGTCCCTGCATGGAGGTCCAGAGAGGTCACTGCTTGTAGCTGGGAAAGTGAAGCCTGGATTGTCTTGGAGGCCCTAAAATGTTAGAGACTGCCATGCCAAGGAAAGCTGATAGTAGAACCCACCAGTGCAAGGCAAATTGTGTTGCAGTCAGCAAAGCTAAAAGGAGCTGGAGATTTGGAGAGCATTTTGACATCAGACATGATGAAGTAAAGTTTGGAGTTTGCCCAGCTGGTTTTCTTACTTTGACTTACAGTCCAGTATTTCCTCACTGTGCTCCCTTCCCTACATTCATTTTGGAACAGTAATTATATCTTGTGCCATTATATGCTAGAAGTATGAGGTCTGCTTTTTTGATTTTGTTATTATAGGGGATTATATTTAAGAGATGGTATGAGTCTCAGAAGACACTTTGAACTTTGGATTTTTTTTTCTTTTTTTGTTGGATGATGTCATTATGCAGCAAGGCTGATCCAGGATGAGGCAAAACCTTATCACTGGATGAGAAGGAAGGGTAGGTGGGGAAAAACTCTAGGAAGGAGAGAGGAGGAGGAGAAGAGAAATCAAGATGGGGATGATGAAGCAGGATGATTCAGATCCAGGTGGACTAGGTCAGTTTTATCTTGTCTAGGTGGGCGGTTTCTGTCTTTATTAATTGGCAGTGAGCTTGTGTGGATGTATTGTAGATTGAGAATTTAACATATGAATCTAATTGTTAAACTACAAGTTTCTAGAGCTTTGATTTTACTGGGCTACAGGGGATGTGAGCAAAGTTACCGGTGGGCAAAGAGACAACCGGTCTCAGTTCTGGAAGGCGAGCAAGGCTATAGAATGCCTGGGGCTAGTCTGGTGTGGTGCCACACGGCCTGCGGAGTGAGATGTCAGGCATAGTAACAACCCACCGAGGGGACAGTGTGTGAAAGCGGCTGACAGAGAAACTCCATGCGGAGTGAGAATGCACGGGAACTGGTAGTGGCCGATCCATTTTTTACTTTTACTGCATCATTTTTTAACATCAGATTTAACACTGGATTTTTAAATTGTTGAGACTGTGATAGACTATGGGGACTTTTGAAGTTGGACTAAATGCATCTTGCATTATGTTATGGGCATAAGCCTATGGGGGGCAATGGGGCGGTTTGAATAGGATTGGCCTCCATAGATTCATGTGTTTGAATGCTTGACCATAGGAAGTGGCACTATTAGGTGTGGTCTGGTTTGAAGAAGTGTTTCACTGGGAGGCAGGACTTTGAAGTCTCATATACTATGCCGTGTGTCTCCCCTGGATGACTTCAGATCAAGAGTTAGAACTCTTTAGCTCCTCCTCCAGCACCATGCCTGCCTGGATGCTGCCATGCTTCTCGCCATGATACTGGACTGAACCTCTGAAACTGTAAGCCACCTCCAATTAATTGTTGTCCTTTATAAGGGTTGCCTTGGTCACATTTCTCTTCACAGCAAGGAAACCCTAAGACAGCTACAAAGCAAAGTTCTTATAACCTGTTATGATTAGCTTTAATAGCAACTTGCCACAGATTACTTACCTGCAGAACTGTCCTGATTGCCCTGACTGATGTGGAAAAGCCCACCCTGGTTGTAGGCAGCACTACCTTCGAGTAGTCATGACAGAAAAAAGATGTCAGCAGGAACACCATCTTGCCTCTTGTTCAGCTTGTCTTCTCTCTTGCCACTAATTTGCTGCTGCTGCTGCTGCTGCTGCTGCTTCCTTCACCGGCATTTGCAAATGCACATCATGGACTAGGGACCAGTAGCTCTTGGCAGGTTGAACTCCTGAGGAACCCCACCTTGTGGACTAACTACCATTGTTGTCTCTTCATACTGTAGCACCACTGTGATTACTGAGAGGACCAGCTTCAAGAACTGAATAACTAACTATTGGCTTTACATCGACTCCAGTGTGATTTAGCCATTACGCCTAGTTTAAAACTAAATTAACTGAAGTACCCAGACTAGCTAATTCCACTTTGTGCTTAGACTCCACCTTATGTCCAGCATGTCCTTAGTTTCAACTTAGTAACTGGAAAAACCACAACTTAGTTCCAGGAACTAAGACACCCACAAGCAACAGCCACTCTACCGTTGGTACCAGGAAATGCCCAATGACTGGGGCAATGACTCAAGTTAACCACAATTGCACATAGCAAGTTAAAATTGTCACTAGCTATAATTTGTGTAAGCTATGACTACTGAAATGTCAACAAATCATGTAACTGCTAAGTTGGAAAGCCCCCGCCCCCAACTGCTTAAACTGTATAAAAAGACAAGGCTGACACCAGCCCAGCACCTCCACACCCAGCCACTGTGTTGGAGAGGTTGGTGAGGTCCCAGCTCAACTTTGAATAAAGACTCCTGGTGGTCTTTAGTGATCTGTGGGGATTCCACTGACTGGGCATAACTGCTGGGGACAGCATACCATGACAGGGGCTGCCAGCAGTAGGCTGGGATGGAGACATCTCAGAAGCCCGCGGCAGCACCTGCTTTTGGAATATCAATAGAAGACTGGGGCAAGAAAAAGGCTGGAGAGCATGAGAAGAGCATTGAAGAGTGAGTGAAGAGAGAATGTGAGGTATGTGTGAGAGTGCATGTGGTGTGTGTGAGACGTGTGTGAGGTGTGTATGAAGAGTGCGAGTGAAAGGGGAACGAATAGAGGTGTGTGGGAGTGTAGGAGTTCGAGAAGAACACACAGGAGAAAAGCAGAGTGCACAAGGGGATGCGGAGTGTGTGCAGCCTCAAGCTGTGACTGAGTGAGTAAGAGAGCAAGAGAGAAACTTTAAGCCTTGAAAAATTGCCTATCAGTTTGTACCCAAAAGGTAGTCTGT
This sequence comes from Rattus rattus, assembly GCF_011064425.1. Lineage (NCBI taxonomy): Eukaryota > Metazoa > Chordata > Mammalia > Rodentia > Muridae > Rattus > Rattus rattus. Next base: position 57,754,980 of record NC_046168.1, on the reverse strand, counting down.
CTGTTTATTACGCGTCTTCCAGAGATCCCTGCTTCCAGTTGAGAACTCCGGTTCTGTGTCAAGGCTGGGCCCTGATACATAACATTAATAAATTCATATATGTATTTTTTTCACCCCATTGGTTCTGTTCCTCTAGAGAACCCTAATAACTCCTCTAGTTAGGAGTTTGGTAATTTTGCTAGGACACCTTAAAAAATGCAGGGAAGCAGTGGACTTGGCTTAAGTACTATGATGATTTATATATGCTTAGGCTAGGGAGTGGCACTATTAGGTGTGGTCTCGTTGGAGTAGGTGTGTCACCATGGGCGTGGGCTTTAAGACCCTCAGCCTAGCTGCCCAGAAGTCAGTAATTCTGCTAGCAGCCTTCAGATGAAGATGTAGGACTTGGCTCTCTGTTCCTCCCTGTTCCAGAGACAGCCACATCTTCTAATGCAGTGCCAGACTCATCCCATAGCCAAGATGGGGAAGGTTTGTATGAACAGATTTGGCCATATCAGGTGCCTGGCTACCAGGGCTGCCTTCTACTCTGCACTTGGCAAAGTAGAGATTGTTGCCATCGACAACCCTTTTATTGACTCAATTACATGGTCTACATGTTCCAGTATGACTCTACCCATGGCAAGTTCAAAGGCACAGTCAAGGCTGAGAATGGGAAGCTTGTCATCAACGGGAAGCCCATCACCATCTTCCATGAGTGAGATCCCACTAACATCAAATGGGGTGACGTTGGTACTGAGTTTGTCATGGAGTCTACTGGCATCTTTACCACCATGGAGAAGGCTGGGGCTCATTTGAAGGGTGGGGCCAAAAGGGTCATCATCTCTGCCCCTTCAGCCGATGCCCCCATGTTTGTGATGGGTGTGAACCACGAGAAATATGACAATTCCCTCAAGATTGTCAGCAATACATCCTGCACCACCAACTGCTTAGCCCCCTGGCCAAGGTCATCCATGACAACTTTGGCATCTCAGAAGGGCTCATGACCACAGCTCATGTCATCACTGCCAATCAGAAGACTGTGGATGGTCCCTCTGGAAAGCTGTGGCGTGATGGCCGTGGGGCAGCCCAGAACATCATCCCTGCATCCACTGGTGCTGCCAAGGCTGTGGGCAAATTCATCCCAGAGCTAAATGGGAATCTCACTGGCATGGCCTTCTGTGTTCCTACCCCCAATGTATCTGTTGTGGATCTGACATGCGGCCTGCAGAAACCTGCCAAGTATGATGACATCAAGAAGGTGGTGAAGCAGGCGTCTGAGGGCCCACTAAAGGGCATCCTGGGCTACACTGAGGACCAGGTTGTTTCCTTCAACGGCAACTCCCATTCTTCCACCTTTGATGCTGGGGCTGGCATTGCTCTCAATGACAACTCTGTAAAGCTCATTTCCTGGTATGACAATGAATACAGCTATAGCAAGAGTGGTGGACCTCATGGCTTACACGGCCTCCAACGAGTAAGAAACCCTGGACCAACCACCCCAGCAAGGACACTGAGAGCAAGAGCGAGGCCCTCAGTTGCTAAGGAGTCCCCATCCCAACTCAGCCCCCAACACTGAGCATCTCCCTCACGATTCCATCCCAGACTCCCATAATAACAGAAGGGGCCTAGGGAGCCCTCCCTACTCTCTTGAATACCATAAACAAAGTTAGTTGTGTACACACACACACACACACACACACACACACACACACACACAAAGGTATAGAACTCTCAGCTCCAGCTATACCATGCCTGCCTGAGTGCTGCCATGTTCCCACCTTGATGAAAATGGATTGAACTCTGAACCTGTAAGCCAGCTCCAATTAACTGTTGTCCTTATAAGACTTGCCTTGGTCACCGTATCTGTTCACAGCAGTAAATCCCTAAGACAAGTACATACCAAGTGTATATAAAGCACACCAATCAGTACCTGGATGGAGAGGCTGCCTTAAAGTTCTCTAGCACAGGAACATCTGTCCATGCAGAGTTGAGATGCACCCCTTTCCTGGCACGTCAATGTATTTTCCGACCAGGTAAAATTCTCACAGATAAAGACGAAGCCTGTCCACATGATCAACCACCTCCAGCCCCAGCAAGCAGCAAAACTTGGCAGCTTTGGCCAAGTGATTTTGGCTTTAGAGTCAAGAAATCTCCCTCTAAAACTAAGTTGCTGAGGCCAGATGTGCAACAGGGGTGTCTCTCTTGCTGGGAGCGGAAGAATGGCTCCAAACTGCAACTTCCTACTCATGGCTTAGTCTTGCTGGTAACCAGTACCCACCTCGAAGCCACCCAAAAATCACCTCACTGGAATCAGAGCAAAAAATGTTCTGATCAGGGAACATTTTCAAAGGCGTTTGAGAGCTACAATGGAGAACTGGGTTCAATACAAGAGGCACCCTATCACTTAGGATGCTCCAAGGATTTTACAAACTGAACAAGGAACCAGAAGTGAGGTTGTAATACATAGTATACCATGATATGATGGCATCTCAATGTACTTCCGTACACACTGAAGTCCCCAGGCGGACACTGAACGCACTTCAGGCACATGGGGAACAGCGATCAGACTTTACACCAGAGGACCAGGGTATCCTCCATCTTTCCCGACATCATACTTTTACGCCCATGGTATCTGTACTTCACAGAACTAGACATGTTTCCATGGTACATGGTGCAGAGGCTTGATGGGGCAGCACTTGAATATTTACTGGAAGGCAGTGACTTTTTAATTAATTTTTAACTTAGCACACAAAGAAATGAGTCCCGCTACTACATGTGTATGTATCTTGTGGCATCGCACTTTATTCTAATCCATCTCCTGACCTTGTGCTTGCTACCATTCCCCTGGTTCCCAGATAATCCTTTCTCTGTTCTCCTATCACAGCGGCCCACACCTTCTTTGCTCCCCTCTTCTCCGTACTTCTCAAGATCCTCCTTCTGGCCACATGAGACCCCCACGTTCTTATGCACATATAGATTCTACATGAGACAGAATTTGTCTTTCTGACTTTGGCTTATTGTGCTTGTGAGTTCCAGCTCCATCCACAGTGCATTTAGACAATATATGTGCTTTATCCAAAGTTTCACTTCTGTAACAATCAGGGCTAGGAAATGGGGAAGGTAAAATATATGAAATTTCTATAGCCTACTGCCAATCAGTACGCCTCAGGTTATGACGTATCGGGTAAGTCCTCCCCCTCGGACCTCCGACAGTCTCTGGCAATGGCGCAGTATGTTCATGATCACATGAAATTTCTTGTCAACTTTCAAAGTTGTGAATTCCTTTATGTCAGCTTCCACAATGAAATGATGACCTGGAAAGAGAACCACCAGCCTCTAATTGTCATGTGGCCAACTCTCCTGTAGATTTTATGGTGTCCCCTTGTGAGTGGCTGAGTCCCTCTTCCTGTCACCCTCCAACTACAAAACATGGAGAGCAATGGCATCCCTGCTAAAAGTATGCTGCATCCTCTAAGGCCACAGGACATCCCTGCTGACGTTGGCTCACCCTAACGCACACCCCGCCCCAGGCATTCTGGTGTTAGCAAAGGGAACCAAACCCAACTCTATCAGCTAACTAAAGACCTTGGCTGAGACAAGAACTCAGTCCAGCTGCACCATGGGACAGGGGTGTGACGAGGACTAAAGCCTGGCACGCTACCGGGAGCGTGGTGCTGTGTGGCAGTTGTAGATGACTAACTGCTGGGGCAGCAGTCTCTAGAACAGCTGCATTTCTCTGTTATTCCCCAACAGCTGGCGCCCTCAGAGGCCATCGCTTTTTTTTTTTTTAGTTTTTTTTTTTTTTTTCTTTTCCGGAGCTGGGGACTGAACCCAGGACCTTGTGCTTCCCTAGAAGCGCTCTACCACTGAGCTAAATCCCCAACCCATCGCTTTACCTTTTGTGTCCTTCGTTTCTTCATTAATGAATCTTTGGTAGAGATTTCTCTTCACAGAGCTCATAGATGCTTTTGGTTGATGCATAATCTTATATTTACTAACTACTGCCTTGTTAATTTCCTTGATAACATCATTAATTTGACAATAAGTTAAACGGGATTTCATGTACCTGTTTTTAAAAAAAGTATGTAGTTATTTTTTTGAGTTTACTTTATATATATTATATATATATATATATATATATGGATGGATAGATAGATGATAGATAGATTGATAGATAGATGGATAGATTTACTTCTACTTTTTAAAATAAGATGAAATGTAACATAAAACAAGAACATTTTGGAGTTGAGCAAACAGAAGGAAAAGAGTCCAAGAATAGGCATAAGAACCAACGACTCACTTGTTCGCACACTCAGGAGGCCCATAAAATCCATATGTGACACATGCGGTGGCTGGAATGGCACTGTCAGGTGTGGCCTTACTGGAGGAAGTGTGTCACTGAGCGTGGGCTTTGAGGGCTACTAGTGCTGAGGCTCCGCCCACTGCAGAGAAAAGCCTCCCCACGGCTGCCTGCAGAACAACTCTCGGCCGCGCCAGCACCACGTCTGCCTGCTCGCTGCCCGTTCCTGCCATAATAAAGGACTGGACCTCTGAACCTGTGAGCCAGCTCCAATTAAATGTCTGCTTTATAAGAGCTGCCTTGGTTATGGTGTCTCTTCACAGCAGTAAAACCCAAACAAGACACTGTATATGCAGAGGGGCTGAAGGCCTGCATGTGCTCACTTGTCTGTGAGATCAAATGTGCTCTGGCCACGTGAACTCAGAGCTTTGTTTTCTGGGTGCCCTCCATCCCCTCTGGCTCTACACTTCCACCTCCTCTTCTGCAGGGTCCCCTGAGCCCCGAGGAGAGGGGCTTGACGGAGACATGACATTTAGGGCTGTGTAGTTATTCTGTCAAAATAAGCACACGAACTTTTCCTCTGAGAAATCTATTTCTTCCTTGATGACACTATTCCCTGCAAACTGTGAACATAACTAAAATGCTCTACAAGGAACGAGGCAAGCACCAAACCACAAAGTGACAGTACAAGCTGGTCATGGTAGCACACACCTTTAATCCCAGGGCTTAGGAGAAGAGACAGGTAGATCTCTGAGAGTTCGAGGCCAGCCTGGTCTACATAACAAGTACTACTACACAGTGAGACCCGGACACAACACTTCCCAGTCTTTTTACTTCAACACCCTCCTAACCAACATACATGACTGCTAAGTCTTAAAGCTTGCTTGAATGTAGCTGGTCTTGGCTATGTCCTGGGTTCTTCTTCTTCCCCCCCTTTACTCCCCTGCACCCATCTCACCCCTAACACTAGACAGAGAAAGGATAGAGGGAGAAAGAGATCACTGAATTTTTTCCTAACCACTCCTCCCAGTTTCCAGCCCAGCCCTTTCAACTGTTTCTCCAGCCATTCCTCCTCAGTTCCCCAACAGTCCGCTCAAACAGGCCCTCCTCCCAGTTTCCCAGTATCAGCAGCTCCAACTGTTCTATCTGCTCAGCTCGGCTTCTCCCAGCTCAGCTGTGTCCTAACAATGTCTTTGCACCAACTGCCTTCTCCTCGCTCTACCAGCCTAATCTTCCCGGCTTTAGGTGGCTTTTAGTATCTGATCTGTTCCCAGCAAACCAAGAGGCAACCAACACTGAGGTCATAGGGACAAGTCGTTCTAACAGCTAAGAGCGCTTAAAGGGCCAGCTGACTAGCACCGGGAGAGCCTTTAAAGGGCCAGGCACACGGGATAAATCACACTACAATTGAATATTAGAATTTACACTCAGTACTCACGCAGGAACGCCATTGAACTCGTCCATGGTTATAAAGTGCATTTCCTTAATAACTCTCTGCTCCTTGGGAGGCTTCTTTGGCAGTACAGGCTCCTCAGCTTTAACTGACTCTTTAGGATCCAGATCTGGCTTGTGAGTCCTAAAGAACGGAGATGAACGTGCAGACAGCCAAGTGTCAGAATTAAGCAGCAGACTGAACATGCTTTTTAAACTGGGAGGGAAAAAAATCTATAAGTGTGTGGCATATCCTTGTTTAATACTTTATAGGGGTTGGGGATTTAGCTCAGTGGTTAGAGCGCTTGCCTAGGAAGCGCAAGGCCCTGGGTTCAGTCCCCAGCTCCGAAAAAAAAAAAAGAAAAAAAAAAAAAAAACTTTATAGCCAACTTTTCTTTGTATCCCTACCCCTTGGTTATGAAGATCTCAACTGTAAGGGGAATTTTGAAAATTCAGTTGGTAAATCTTCATAGTATGGCTGTTTTCACGTATGTAACCAACCACATCATACACAGAGTGTGCATCACACCCCTCAGCAGTATCCCCTTTGCTTCTCAAAGCCAACATGTGCAAGGCTGAGCTCAACTCCAAACAGCTTTTCGTTTCCCTGGCTCTGAACCAGAAAGGCCAGTCATCCTTCTCCGTGAACCCTGGTGAGTTCTGCTAGTCCCTTCTACTATGCAGGTCACTCCCTGCTGCAGGCTCAGCAGGAGCCACGCACGGGTCACCCCTCCACTTGTCCTCCAGCAAATGGAGTCTAGTGAATCAAGTTCAGAAACAATGGGCTGTAGCTTTTAGGTTGTTTAACTGCCCAGACAGAAGAGACATCTGCTGCCAGAAGGCTTGAACTATTCCAAGAAAGAAGATTTAGATCAGGAAAATATAGACCCAGCCCAGAAAGCAGCAGAGAAATTCCCTGGAAAGATAACAGCTGGGGATCAGACCCAGAGCGCAACAAACATAACGAGTTATTGTGGGCGTCAATTAAATCTGGGTTACTCTGCCTTAGCTGTGTAGAATTATAGCAGGAATCACGAGACAAACAAAGTGATGATGCCACACTTTGGTGAATGTCAACAGGGTCCCCATCGTTAAACTGGCCGTCTCTTCCCTGAGCTCTCTCTTCTTGACCATGAACTAAGGACACACCTGCTAACCCCCACATGCCCGGCCAACTGCATCCATTTCAACCTAGTCAAAACTTCAGCTTTGACCTGGCTGGGTACCTGAAGCTGGGCTACTGAAGCTCTGCTATGCTTGCCACATCCTGCTGGCTATCCACTATCCACTCACTCTGTGGTCTGACTGATGACTGAGGCCTCCTTCCTCTACTCCTCAGTCCTGACTTTCTGCAGCAGTGCTCTCTCCTCCTTGTAGGGAAAGTCTACCCATTATTAAGGCCAGAACGCGATTACCTCTACTGCAGAGGGAGGGGCTGCACCGGAAGGATTTTAAGGTACCGGTTATATCCTGTGCTAAATTTAGCTCATATGTATATAGATATTGATTTACTATTCAATTTTTACATATATTGCTATAACCACTTTTCTATATATGCTACACTTTAAAACTTACGTTAGCTATGGAATGTTTGTACCTGCTGAAAGCACCTGTTAGAAACAATTTTAGTGTCAGGACTAGAGGGGTAGGAGTAGAGATGAGAGTCCAGGAAAGGCAGGAGACACAAAAGAGAAACTCCTATAGACAAAAAGGGATAGAAGATCTAATAGAGACAGCCACTGTGAACAAGGCAGAGGAAATTGCCCGAGAGGCATATTGGATAGCTGGGAGCTTAGACAATGTAGCAAAGACAGAGGCCCTACCTAGGCAACACAAACCATAGGTTTGGCTTGGCCACAAAACCCCGTAGGTTGGATACATGGGTAATGAAAGAGCCACTGAGCTCAGCCTTGGGCCTGCCAACTGTGAGAGAAAAGAGCTCCTCCAGATTCCCAGCAGGCCACAAGAACACCAGAACTAGATCTATCAAGACTGGAACTGGACACTTCGGAGCACTGACAACTGGGGTCAGGGATGCAGAGCACAGGAGGGGCAGAGGGAGCAGACACGGCCACATCTGTGAGATGCAGGATGACAGCAAGGAAACAGGGCAGCATGGAAACAGCATCCAGGAACAAAGTGGGAGCCAAGGAAGCACTTAGCTCCCTGCAACCCTCCAGCCATCATTCTCACAAGGGGGGTGGCAGTGGTAGCTGAATGCCAGGCATGAGGGCTTCTGGGAGAGTCCAGTTGTTTCTCGGGGCTCACAGAGCCTATCTTACCCTAAAGGCAGTGGTTACCCTGGTTCTCAAGGGTCAAGGGAGATACTACGCAGAGTCAAATTCTTGGTGATGACAGAGACCTTCACTGTCGATCTGGCAGGAGGCAGGAGACTGGTATCTAGTGGAGGAGACCAGTGATGCCCTGAGCACCCTATTCTACTCTCACAGCAATGAATGGCCTGGCCAAAGCCTGGAGGAGTAAGGAAACCGGGGAAGACAGGGAAGTATGGCACTTAAAGACAATCAAGTACGTGACAGAAAATGACTGAGGTATTTGTTTGCCCAAACACCTCCAGACAGCAAGAGTCAGAGGCATACTTACGAGCTCTGGGTCACTGTCACTTGAGGCAAATGGGAAGGAATGTGTTCTTTGAGATGTTCCACATCTTTAAACTCTTCTTCAAGAGATTCGCAGAGCTCCTAAATGTTAAAAGTGCTGTGAGCAAGGCTGCTTCCTCTGTCTGTGATGTCAGACACAAGCTCGGGAAAGACGGTGACGCTCAGTCCCCAGGAGCACCAATGCAGCAGCACGTGGCTGTCCCTGGAGGATGGGATCCCTCCTGGTTTTCCTTAGAGAACAACACCATAACCAACCACACCATAACTGTGAGGTGGAGATGAAGTTCACGTCTTTCCCAAACATGTTAACCTTGGGAAGCAACTAAGAAACGCACACATGAACCCCGATGACTTTCAACTCAGGAAACCGCTCTTCATGAGCTGGTGAGCACGCTCCCCAGTGTTGCCTCTGCAGCAGGGCCAGAGCGAGGTCACCCATGTGAGCGGCGTTTTCCATTTGTGACTTTTGAGTTTTACGTTTAGCTTTTCTGTTTGGTGTGTCTCAGTGTCTGTGTGTGGGTGTCTGTGTACAGTGTGTGAGAGTACATACAGTGTGTACATAATATGTATCTGTGCACAATGTGTCGGGGGGTTGTATACAGCATATGGAGGTGGATGTGTCTAGTGTGTGTGTGTACAGTGTGTTTTTTATTTAATTTCCACTAGGACCTGGGACAAGGAACTCATGCCCCCTGGCTCTCACTCATGCACACAGACGACACACTCTGGGCTCCCATCTACATCTTGAGTTCCAGGAAAGATGAAAACTGACAGGCCAATACTGTTCTCCATTCTGAACCTCTGACAGTTTTCTTTTCGGGAACTAATTATGTTCATGGTCACTATTTTCAACTGGGGATCACATTACTATTAATTATGCCCATCCCTGGTGCTGACGTCTTCTCAGACAAGGACTGCAGGCTTGGAGGGACCTGGGAGGCTACCCGTTCAAGCTCACTGAGCACTACCATGGTGCCAACAGCCGCATGAGATGATCACGGTGCAGGCTGTTTTCCTCACTGGGAAAGCACCCAAACACGCTTATTAGCTGAAGTTAATTAGAAGACTTATTTAGAACAAAACGAGCATGCAAGTGAAATTCAAGCTTTTCTTTAATGAGGAGCCCCTATATTTTATAAAAATGAAGAAATGGGGGTGGGAGGTAGCTAAGAAACAGCTATTATTCTTTAAATGAGAACCCTTAGACCTTAAGAGGTGACATGGCTTGCTCAAGGTGGCAGAGAAGACCAAGGTGAGGACCCGTGTCTCGTGCAAGGCAGTAGTTCTCACTCAGCCTTCCCCAAGGCACCCCTTGCTTATATTAAACCTACGAAGACTTCTTTAGGACATTTACTTTTTAGTAAAGTCATTAGCGAGAAGAAAGAAATGGCTGTCATTCTTAGCTTATGTTGAGAACATAATGTTACTTTACGGACTGATAGTTTACAAAGCCATCAACACTACAAGCATAACGTATCCTTATGCATGACTTGGTGATGAGGGTTTCTGGGTTCATCACCTTCTCCTTTCAAGTTAGGAAAGCGTTACCTTGAGTGAACCGTTAGTTTGTTCTTGATACTGAATTTCCAATTCAAATTGATTTAGAAGCTCGTTGACCGTAATGATCTCATCTCCTATTTTACTCAAGGTGGTCTTCAAGGTAGGGTCTTGGCCTATTACAAGGAGAAAATGGATAACAAAGATATATAAAACCCAGACGTACAAGTCCCACGTGAACTCTTGGAACAGACACCTACAACTCAGAAAAACATTTGAGTGGAAAAGGGACAAATTCTTCTTAAGACCTGACCCCATAGATAATCTTAAACTGTCTGTCTTGTTTTGTGGTTAGTGTATGACAGGTTCTTGCTATGCAGTAGCCCAGGATGACTTGGAACTTAAATCCCCCTGCCTCAGCTTCTTCAGACTTCTTTCATTTCTAAGTAGTATGGAAAAGAAGGAAAAGAGAGGCAAGTCCAAAGTGTCTCCTGCAGCTTTTAAGTCTAGCAAATTCCTACAATAAAACCTTTAGAAATAATAAACACCTGTATATAGGCCTAGTTGAGCATTCTTCCCAGGCACCGACATGAGCTGGGACTCAGAGACACCAGGCAGAGCGTATGAGCAGAGGCTACAACAAGCCCAGTCAGTACATGTGGAGGGATCCCATAGAGGAGACTTCTGGTCTCAGTGACTGCATACCCACAGTAAGGAACTGACTTTACTATGGGTAAGATCCAATGACTTCTGAGTACTCAAATCACAGGTGTTAGAAGTGAAAATCTCAAGTGAGGCTGTTACCTACTTCAGGGGACATGTTCTTTTTTTGGGGGGTTGGGACTGAGACAAGGTTTCTCTGTGTAGCCCTGGCTGTCCTGGAACTCACTCTGTAGACAAGGCTGGCCTCAAATTCACAGAGATCCACCCCCTGCCTCTGCCTCCTTAGTGCTGGGACTAAAGGCACAAAGGCATGTGCCACCAACACCTGGCCAGAGGATGTAATCTTCAGGAAAATCTGAACAGCGTCAATTGCCAGGGAGGTAAGCTTATGTTTAGATTGCCCTCCAAGTGTGTTTGTATAGAGGAGGTGGGCCTGAAAATAGCAGCAGCTCACTTTGGGAATTTGGAATCTAAGTTTGCAATTCATCCTCACTAGTCCAAACCCTTAACCAGAGGTAGAAACGACAACGGAATGCAGACTGGAGAAAAACCTGGAAGAAGCAAGGACAAGGGGTTGGGGATTTAGCTCAATGGTAGAGCGCTTGCCTAGGAAGCGCAAGGCCCTGGGTTCGGTCCCCAGCTCTGAAAAAAAGAAGCAAGGACAAGATGTGTACACGCATAGACAGTGTGTTTACATGTCTACACTTCTCCTATCACCCAGCAGCACCTCCCTTGATACATAGATTTATGAGGGATTAGAAAGCCTATCGTTCCTTCCTCCCTACAAATACAAGAGACTTAGAACAAGCAAGATAGCTCAGCAGAAGGCACAACTGTCAGAGTTTTAAGACCAGTCAGTGTGACTGGGCCTACCTATAACCCCAGCACCCAGGAGGCCGAGGCAGGAGAATCTTTGTGAGTTGAAGGCCTACAAAGTTCCAGGGCAGCAAGGACTACATAGAGACAACCTGTCTCAAAAAAGAAATTGTACGTGTGCTTCAAACAAAGCACACGTTCGAAGGATGAAATACAAGTAAGTGGAGACCGTTTGCAATTTGATGGTGTTTGCGGTGTGGAAGCAGAAGGGACTAGCCAGACTCAAGTCTGACGTAGCAGGATCTGGTACAGGAGGTGGCTGGAAAGTTTACTACGTGAAAGGACACGGACGACTTAACGACACCTATTAAATGCCAGTTCCTACATGGCTGTGGGGACTGGTGTGTTACTCTTATTTTGCTAATTCTATCTGACACTAAATTCCTAACAACCGAAATGAATTGGTAAGTTAATTTCAGAGTTCTTGACTTTTTTGTTTGTTTTGTTTTGTTTTTGACGGGGGTGGGGGATGGAGGTGGGGGGGGACACAGGGTCTCACTACATAGCTCTGTATGTCTTGGAATTCAGCATGACAACCAGGCTGGCCTTAAACACTGAGATCTGTCTGCCTCAGCCTCCTGAGTACCTGGAGCATTGGTCCTTATGTCCCAGAAGAATGTAAGTAGAATGAAATATTCACCCCTTAATGTCCCCTCTGCATTATTCAAGACAGTGGCACTGGAGTGTTTTGGAAAAAAAAAAAATCACTATTGTTACTTTAAAATTACCTTATTAAGAGACAGCCACAGTGGAACAATAATCAAGACACCTTGTGTGTACCCCAAATCTGAGTCTGTTCTGCTTACCAAGTTTTCTTAACGACAGAATTTTCTTAATATTCTCAATCTTCTCATTAACATAAGAGCATAGCTGTTCTAGATCTGAGGCCATCCTTTAAGCATCTAAATAAAACACAGAGAAATGCTTTTTAAAGAGAAAGTAAAGCCAAATTTCTGTTCACTTTCAATATCTAAAAATATTAACAAGTAAACATCTCCAAAATGAAAGAACACAATCGTGGGCTTTTCTTTTTCTTTGCCAATTCTACAAAAACTCAGTGTCCAACAAACACACAATGGTAACGTGTCTTGGAAGCTCCGGCCATCCTGACACCTTAAACCAGAGCCACCATCTTCCTCTAGGCTGGTTTAAGTGGAGTGAAAGGTCCACAGCGCGTGGTCCTTGCGAGGGTGTGTGGAAAGGCACCGATCTGAGCAAGCGTGTCCAATCTTTGGGCATCGCGACGCGCCATGCAGCTACCAAGAACAATAATGGCAAAAATAACCCCTCAGAACAATTAACGATTTTGCGCTGGCCCAGGTTGGCCAAGCCTGGATGGAACCCGCAGACGGGGAAGACCGGGACCGATCCTCCGCGCCGCCCGTTCCCCGCACCTACTGAGTGATGCCTCCTCGGGCGGCTTCCGAGCCAGCGACCTCGCGGAGTCTGGAGCGAAGAGCCTGCACTGCGGCTGGGGACTGAGTGCACCAGACTACGACCGAAACGCTAAACCGTGACACTAGCTCCCAGAGCCAAAATTCAAACTGTCCGCGGGACCTGCCGCCACGCAGGCGCAGAGGCGTCCGCCCAACGGCGCAGACTCGCTAGCACAAGTCAGCGTCTGGGCGGGGCCGCGGGCGGGGCCTGGAGTGGCGGGCGTGGGCGGGGCCTTGGGCGGAGCTAGAGCAGGATTGGATCGCTTCTGACATTGAAGGCTGGCCTTTTGAGCCTTGCGCTCTCGGGTGAATTCACTTATCACATCTGAGACCACAACACAGCTGGAGGCCCAGAGTTCCGAGATAACAGGAGCAGCTCAAACTGTGGTTCTCGAACTTACTATAGAATCATCAGGAGCAGCTTTTACAAACGCCAGGGACTGGGAGGAAATTATGTGCGCAGACACTCAGAGCACGTTTTTTTTTTAAAATACTCCCAGATGATTCCAGAAAGCTGCCAGGTTGGTGAGCTTAAAAGATTCTGCCTTTATGGGGATTAGATGCTTCAGGGTGGAAGCCAAGGAAACTCACTCCAGATAAAGGAGCTTAAAATGAAAGCGTTATTTTCTGGGTTCTTAGGGAGGAAGCCAGTTCGGGATCTAAATGGTCCGAGGGAAAGTTGTACAACATTTTTAAAAGATGGGAACACAAAACGAGAGGGGAGCTAGGAGGAGCTGTAGTGTGATCCAATCGTATTTTTGACATTGTGGATTAAGCAAGGGAGACTGGGCTATATCCAGGGCACCGACTTGGGATCTTTATTTCATTCTCCTAGACATTAGAGCTGGCTCTCAGAATGATAAAGGGAAAAAGGAGTGACTCGGTTGCATAAAGTTAATTAAGGCATAACAGACTATATATTTTTACAACTAATGCACCTTGGTTTAAATAACAGAAATTTCTATATTATTTACCAGTTAACAGACAAGGAAAAAAGTTTTAAGAAGTGGAGTAGGTATTCATACTTAGGCCTCGGAACTTGTTTGACCCTGCCAGTAGATGAAGAAATTGTCCTTAAGATGTCTGGCCTGGGAAAACTTTACAACAGAAGCTGTTCTGCTATAGGGAAGCCCCCAACTCCTCTGGGCCCTGGGACCTTGAATTTAGTTTCTCCCTATGATTAAACGGAGTCTGAAAATGAAATGGTAGTACTTATAATATATTTCTTTTGCTTGTTCCCAACAATACTCTATAAAGGGCAATACAAACACCAAATTGAAAACCGCAAATGATTATGAAATGAAAGAGAAGAGGGAATACTGAGGAGGGAAGGATTAGGTGGGGAGAGGGCCTTCCTCCAACAAGGCCACATCACCTAATCCTTCCCAAATAGTACCACCTTTTATGACTAAGCTTGGTTGGGGTGCATTTTTATTCAAACCACCACATTCCAATCACTGGCCCCAGTAGGTTCGTGATATCAAAATGAAATGCATTCACTCCAACTTCAAAAGTCCCCATAATCTTTCACAGCCTCAACACTATTTAAAAGTCCAAAGTTCAAAAGTATCTGAGACAAATAGCAATCACTTAACTGTAACCCCCTGTAAAATAAAAATAAAAAAAAGAACAGATCACATACAACTCACCTATAATGGCATAAAATATACGTTACCATTCTAAATGAAAGCATAGTGAAGAAATACTAGGTCAAAGCAGTACCTAGAACCAGCTGGGACGTAAAACCAGCAGGAAATAGGAAGTGGGACATCTGGCTTGGATAGAGAGAATTCTGGGAAACAGTCAGAGGTGCGAGCGAGTCACCTTGGGAACACTGAGGAGAGGGACACAAGATGAGGAGAGGAAACCAGACACATGGCTGAACTCAGCTTAGAATAAAAGGGATAACATAGTTACAAGCTCATCCGAGAACAAGCTGAAGCCCGTGACTTAAGCATTTAGTAGTTAAATATCAAATAGTTAAAGGGTCATTATTTCAGGGAACAAAGAAGCCTAGATGGAAAAGCCCAGAAGTAACACACGTTGACAAACCAAGAATAGCCATGGCAAAACCGAATGGGCTAAGTTATCCTAAGCCAAAGAGATCTACACGAAACCTCAGTTTAACTTTCTTACTGTTTATTATGTTTAAAATATGTTTCTGGGTATGTGCGTGTATCTGTGTAGGGTATGTGCGTGTGACTCCAGGCACCCGAAAAGTCCAGAGAGAGTGTCATACACTGTCTTAGTCAGTGTTCTATTGCTGTCAAAAGACACCATGACTGTGGCGACTCTTATTAAAGACATTTAATTGGGGGTTGCTTACCGTTTCGGAGGTTTAGTCCATTATCCCCCTACCTGGGAGCATGGCACACAGTTAGACACAGTAGCCGAGAGTTCTACATCTGGATCTTTAGGCGGCAGGAAGAGACAGACTGGGCTTAGAATGGGCTGTTTGAAACCTCAAAGCCCACCCCAGTGACACACTTCCTCTAACAAGGCCACATCACCTAATCCTTCCTAATAGGGGCACTTCTTGGTGACCAAACATTCAAAAACAGGAGCCCCTAGTAGCCATTTACATTCAAACTACCACAGATCCCATGGGGTTGCCTAACGTAAGTGCTGTAAGGGAGTGCGAGGAATTCAATTCAAAATAAAAAGACTACTCTGTGGGTAGGAAAAAGTTTATTGGGGAATGAACTGACAGGACCTCTCATGAGGGTGGAGAATTGCAGCCTAGCAGGGGACAACCAAGAATAGCCATCACAAAACCTTATGGACCAAGTTATCTGTATCAAGTAGGTTTTATAGGGTTTCTAAATGCTTAAGTGTAGATACCTCCTCCCAGAAAATCTTTCCTTTCTTAGGTAGAATAGGGTCCCTGAGCAGGGCCTGCTGGGAGTGAACCTTGACCCAGTCTGGCCAGGTTATGGGAAGTAGATATCCGTTTACCTGTAGCAGATGACCCCTTAGGGAGGAATGAAAAAACTTTAGTTTTCTGATAAACAAGGTCCCCGAGACACAGGGGCTATGCTGGATAGTTTTGTGTCAGCTTGACACAAGCTAGAGTCAAGTTCCCGAAAGGAGGGAACTTCATTTGACAAAATGCCTCCATAAGATCTGTCTTTAAGAGTTAAGGGAGCAGGCCCCAGAGGGTGAGCTCTGGAGGGCTTGCTCTACCCCTCACAGAGCTGGTGCTAGAGACACGGCCTCTGCCCCTATCCCTATCCCTATCCCCACCCCCACCCCTGCCTGGGCAGCACCGGACAGCTGGCTCTGGTGGCATGGGCACAGGAGAACTGGCCTCACTCCTGGCTGGTTGTAGCATTCAGAAGAACAGCCAAACACCTTTTTACCTTGGCAGTGTGGTAGAACTGGTCCTGGTGGTGTGGGTGCAGGAGAGTCAGCTGCTGCAGGCAGGAGAGCTGGCCCTGCCCCTCCCTGGGCAAAGTAGAAGAGATGGTCTCCAGTGGCACAGATACAGGAGAGCTGGTAGGCAGACTCACTTAGCTACCACCCAGGCCCAGATCCAGGACTTCGAGCTGGTTCATGTCAACATCTACCGTAGCCATGAACTGCTGGATTGCATGAAGGGGCCAGTCCTACAGAACCAAAGCTGCAGGATCTTCATGACAGGGAAACTACAGGATGCCCAGAGAAGTCCCAGTGAGGATTCAGTGCTGATAGCGTAGCAGAAGCCAGAGGCTTTGAACCAGACCAACGACTCACTGCAGTGAACATTTGCAGGTAAAGCTGTTCGGGCAAAGGCTGTACCGTGTGACACATGGCAACACACCACAGATTCCACAGTGAGAACACAGCTTCAACAGCGAGATGTTATTTCTTATTTTCATTTTATTTTTAATCTTCTAAATTTTATTTTGTTTTCTTTTGGGTGGGAGTTTGCAGATATAGAGGGAGGGGAAGATGAGTGGGATTGGGGTGCAGGATGTGAAATTCATGAAGAATCAATAAAAAAAATTTTTAATCCAGCTGTAAGGCATTTTCTTAAGTAGTGACTGATGAAGAAGGGCCCAGGCTGTGGTGGGCGATGAACCTGATTCTATAAGCGAACAGGGTGAGCAAAGCCATGAGGAACAAGCCAGCAAGCAGCATTCCTTTATGGCTTCTGCATCAGCTCCTGCCTCCAGGTGCCTGCCCTGTCTTCCTTCAGCGGTGGACTGAAGTGGAAACGTAACAGTTCTGTGGAAAGTCGATTGGATGGTGTTTTGCTGGGGCAAACGTGTGAAAGTGGACACAGGTGTGAAAGTGGACACAGGTGTGAAAGGCTCAGGCAAATGCATGAAGGAACGTTTCCCTGAAGCAGACACAGGAGAGTAAGGCAAGCACATGAAAGGACATGATGAAGGATTCTTTGTTAACAACACACGTGTATTGGTCCGCCTTTCATTGCATAGTTGAGTTTCATTTGTTGGGACTCCACAGAGAGAAATGCACCAAAAAAACTTCTGGAGGTATGTGCAGTTTGCTGCAGCTTCCAAAGACTCAGGCTGATTGGATGCACGTGCTGAGGCAAGACCAGCGCTGAGGCAAGGCACGTGGAGGACACGTGATGTTTGGAGGGTATAAATAGGACTCCACAGAATGATGGAGAGAGAGCTTGGCTTGCTAGTACAGCTAGGTGTGCAACACTTATGAGTCTCACATCTTCACTTGTCGACGCCTGCACCAACAGTGTGTGAATATCAGGCGTAGGTCTGTGGGATTGAAATAAATCAAGTACACAGATCACCAGTTTTCAGCGAGTGCCACCAAGGCTTTACTGAGATCTCCTTATATACCCCAGGCAAAAGCCAAGGAAAACAACAAGGCAGGTGAAAATCCCCAACAAGGAAAACAGGAAAAGTCTGTGTGGTGAAAGTTCCGGCCCAATCAGGGGCATAAACAACTTCTTAACAACAACAAGCAGGAAGGCTCAGTGGGGAAGAAGGGTGTCATGGAAAAATCCCAGCCCCAAATCAGGGGCTAAGAGCAGCTCCCGAGGGTGTAAACAATTTCTTGCTATAGCAGGCTAAAAGGCTCATCGAGGGGGGGAGGGAAACACCAAGGTAGGGCCCAACATTCGCTGATCTTTGCTTCCCTGAGAGAGGCACAGCCAAGAACTTCTGGTGTTCTTGCTGGTCCCTTCTGCTGACTCAAGTCTAAGCTAATGCCTCGCTGTCTCTGCTAGGTTGTGTGTCTTAGCTAGGGTTTTACTGCTGTGCACAGACACCATGACCAAGGCAACTCTGATAAGGACAACATTTAATTGGGGCTGCCTTACAGGTTCAGAGATTCAGTCCGTTATTATCAAGGCAGGAATGTGGCAGCATCCAGGCAGGCATGGTGGAGGCAGAACTGAGAGTTCTACATCTTCATCTGAAGGCTGCTGATGGAAGACCGACTTCCAGGCAGCTAGGATGAGGGTCTTTTAGCCCAAACCCACGGTGACACACCTACTCCAACAAGGCCACACCTCCTAATAGTGCCACTCCCTGGGCCGAGTATATACAAATATCACAGTCATGTCACAGCTGTTGCTAGCCCAACTCTACCGGAACTGCACTGTTGGTGTATTGGTGAGGTATTTGTGAGCGGATCGAGCCGCTGCTATCTGCTAACCTGTGAACTGAACTGCTAATTTCCAAACAACACAGACAGGAGTTGCTCTAAAGAACCTTTCTAAACAGGCCCAACCCTCCACCCCCACCACGCCATCCTTTCTTTTTCACTACCCCTGGTGGGTGGTTGGCTACAAGGGAGGTTAAAGCATCTAAGAACTATCATTAAAAATAGGTTTTAAACAATTAAAATTACAGTGCACTACAACGTGTAAGTTGAATAGACTGTTTCTTCACCAACTTGCTTTTTGGTCATGGTGTTTCATTGCAACGATAGAAATCCTAAGACACAGGGTTTCTGAGAAAGGCTGTGTGTTAACTTTCATGGCCATCAGCCCTAGGTCTGATAGCCATTCAAGGGTAAGCCATCTTAGAACCCGGCTTGTGACGTAGCTGGTGCCGGGAACCCAACTGGAGTCCTGTGTAAAAATAAGAAGCAGTCATAGCTGCCCAGCCACTTCTCCATCCTCACAGGTAAACTTGTAAAATAGAATCTCGAAGGAAGCAAAACAAATTGCTGGAAAAACCACACCCTGAAGGCAGCCAATCAGAAGCTGCCCTGCCACCTGGCCAAGGCAAGAACAGTCAGTCAGCAACAGTCTCCAGGCCCCCCAGTAAAGATTCTGCAAAGTGTCCGAAGCCCTAGCCAATCCCAGAGACGACCCTAGAGATGGCCAACTAATCAAGTTAAAGGTCATCTACCCCCACCCTGGAGTTCCTCCAATCGTCTTTAAATTATGCCTGTGAAGCTCACCCTGGTCTTCAATTCTGATGGTTGGTGGACCCCTGCAGGCTGGATTTCTGCAGAATAAGTTCTCTTTGCTTTTGCATCCTAATTGAGTGTAGGGTATCACTACTCTTCAGTGAATCCTGGACCCTTTCAAAAGCAAACAACTGAAAGCGAGTTCGTCTACAAAGTTTCTCCGAGTTTTCCTTTTTATCATTTTTTCCTTTTAACTTCACAACCTTTAAGGGGATTGTCAAGTCAGGGATAAGTACGAAGCTATGTTAACATTTGCTGCAGTTTTATTTAGAATGTCATTTGAAAAATTTCTGTCAGCGTAAAAATCAGTGTCTCACACAATGGTAGAAAAAGCTCATCCAAGCCCATAGTAAGAAGGGCTGAGAAGAGCTGCCAGGAGATACCAATTTTAGTTGTCCAGATTAGGTTCTGAGATGTGGCCATGCCGTGAAGGATTAAGTTCAGTTCCCAGAACCCACATCGGGCAGCTCACAACACTGTAAATCCAGCTCCAGGGAACTCCTACTCCTTCTTCTGGCCTCCAAGGGCACTGCGTGCATATGACAAGAATGACTAGACACATAGACTTTAAAAAAATTACAAACTAATAATTCTCTTTTTTCTCCCCCAGGACAGAGTCACTCTTTTAAGTCAGGGTTTCTCTTTTGAGACAGTTTCTCTTTCAAGACAGGGTTTTGGTACAGCCTTAGCTATGCTGGAATTCATTCTACATCAGGCTGGCCTTCAACATACAGTAATCTGTCTGCCTGCCCCTGCCTCTGCCTCCTGAGTTCTGGGATTAGGCATGTGCTACCACCACTGGGCAAAAACGTAATAATTCTTACTAACTTCCACTTTACTTCTATATAAGCTGCAGAATAATGCCACAGCACACACACTTCATCCATTTCTTCGTCTGTTTTGTTAGGGTTTTTTGAGATAGAGTCTTTAGCCCAGGATGATTTTAAACCTCCACCTCTGTCACATGGTAAGTTCACAGGAGAGCATACATAGACCTTAACGTTGACTAGAAGGTCTTTGTTTACTGTGGTGACCTAAGAGGTTTTCCCAAATCATGTAGCCCCAGGCCTTACCACTGTTGGTCTTTTAAGCACAAAAACTGCATTCCAGGTTGACACACGTTAGTTAACAAGACTAGTTAGCAAGAAGGAAAAGGACAGAGGCCAAAAGCAAGGTTAGTATGTTTAGGGACTTTCCCAGACTCATCCTGGAACCAGTGACTTAGTCTTTGATTCCGTTATGTCACGCAGACTAGGTCTTTGTTCCTGTTGGTTCCGAGGCCTGAATGATGTTTTTTTATTTTCGATGTCAGTTGCTTTAAGTGTGGAAGTCAAAAACCACTTGTGGTTGTCAGTCCTCACCTCCCGTCCTCCTGTCTAAGTTCTGGGAATAGAACTCAGGTTGCCAGGCTGGGCTACAAGGGTCTTTCCTGGCTGAGCTGTTTCACTGGCCCTAAGAACTCTTTTCATTATTTGTTTTTGTAATACTAAGAGTCGAGCTAAGGCCCTGTGTACTTTTACTTGGGAATTACTGTACTTGGCACTGTTTTCACTTCAGGGCTATATAATTAATATCGTGATAATACTGGCTCTGAATGTCTTTCCTAACACTCATTTTTTTTTTTTTTTTTTTTTTTTTCCGGAGCTGGGGACCCAACCCAGGGCCTCGCGCTTCCCTAGGCAAGCTCTACCACTGAGCTAAATCCCCAACCCTCTAACACTCATTTCTTTTATTTATTTATTTATTCATTTATTTATTTTTGGTCTCCTTCTCTATGCCCCTAAACTCACAATAGGGTTTCAAAATGTGCAAGCTGGACTTCAACTCTAGGCAAGCCTTGTTAATTTGCATCCTTTAACCCCAGACCCATCAGTGCTGGTATTACCAGCATGTGCCACCATGCTCAAGAAGTTAAGACTTTTTTTTTCCCAGTCTGAAGTGATCACTCATGACTTTAATCCCACTACCTGAGAGGGAGAGGCAGGCGGATTTCTGTGAGTTTGAGGATGGCCTGATGTACACAGTGAGTTGAAGACACAGCTAGGACTAGAGACTCTGTCCCAAAAAACAAAAAAACAAAACAAAACAAAACAAAAAAACAAAGCAAAACAAAAATCTAGGCCTAGCTAAAAAACATGATTTGGGAGGCAGATAAAAGTGGCGCAAGAACTGGGCCAGATACTGGCACGACATTTATTTCCCTCTCCGGAGGCCTGGCATTCCCATTGATAAGCATCGAAGGGTAAATGATTGGATGCAGGAATGAATGAGACACATGTAGGCAGTAACAGGATTAACCAGTCTGTGGCAGCAGCAGACACTGTACGGAGTCAAATATCAAGTTGGCCACGCCCTTCGGAAGCCGTGATCCGGAAGCTACTGTTTGTTGCCTAGGAACGCACGGAGCCCGCCTGATGACGCTAATCAGCTGACGACATCTGCGTCCCAACGTCGAAGCAAATGCGGCCATATTGCCCTCTGGCGGCCACCGTACGGACTTGACTGACAAGGTGGCGGCGCGCTCGGACGACCCGAACTGTAGGCGCAGCCATACTTCCCGGAACGTATGGTCTCCGCTGTCTTACGGACTCGATGGTCAAGATGGCGGCGACAGGGAGACATTCGAGGCTCTAGATGGGCGACCTATTTGTTTGCTGCTAAGCGGTCGCGCCAGGCGTGGGGAGTGAGAGTGCGGGACCGCGGAGGCGGGACCAGTGGCGGAAGTAGTTGCGGGTGCCTTTGCTACCGCGGTCGAGGGGCTTGTTCAGCTTCGCGGGTTGCTGCGCGGGGTCCAGAGAGGGTGCTCTGTGAGCGGAGATATGGTGAGTACCTGGTCGGATCGGGGTTCAGAGGCAGAGGTCGGAGGGGTTGGCAACCGCTGCCTATTGGCAGGCGCACGGGGTTCCTGGCGAGCTGTGTGCCCAGTCTCTGGGCCGGTGAGTGAAGGGGTGTGATGAGGTTTGAGGTGAACCATCTGTGAGTTCTTTGATGAACCGTTGTAGGGGGTCCGTAGTGGAAGTTCAGTGGGGACTCCAGATGGCAGTTTTGTGGGAAACCTTCACGCGAAGTACCTTCGTCAGAGAGATAAGGACTTGGCCATAAATGTATTTGCACAGGCTCTGGAGAACCGTCATTGGGGGTGGGGTCCACGAGCTAAGTTATAGACACTTGTGGGAAGTCGGGATGGGACGACAGCAGAATAAATTTAAGTGCTCTCCGTGTAGAACTCTTGAATGGGACAGTTTGGTTGAGTGTATGCGCTGAGCAGTCAGAGTGACAGGATGCTTGACAGTGTGATGGGAGGTCTGAGTGATGGGGAAGTAGAACGCAAAGTAATGAGGCCCAGGGCTAGGTGAGGAGGGTCTGGGTGAACTATAACGGAAAGGCTAACGGGAAGTCCGAAGACACAGTTGGAATTTGTGGCTAACCACGGTGGAGCTGTGAGGGGGGAATTAAGGAGCCATCATGGGGGTGGGTCTCACAGGAAGGAGATGGCTCAGACCTGGAACCTCCAGATGCTGGGGAGGACAGCAAGTCTGAGAATGGGGAGAACGCCCCCATCTACTGCATCTGTCGCAAACCGGACATCAATTGCTTCATGATGTGAGTTGAGGAGAAGCAGGTGGGCTGATGCCTGGCAGGGGCGGGGAACCCAGTGAAGCAGACCCACCCCTCACATCTCCACCACTTGCTCTATTCTATGCAGTGGATGTGACAACTGCAACGAGTGGTTTCATGGGGACTGCATCCGCATCACCGAGAAGATGGCCAAGGCCATCCGGGAATGGTACTGTCGCGAGTGCCGAGGTGAGGCTTGTGCATGGGCAGTGAAGGAGGTGGGCTCCAAGAGATGAAGGCGCTGTAATGGGAGGATCCTGGGTGATAATGGTGTCCTGTGTGGCCAGAGTGATCGTTGGTCTGTGGTGAATTGGAAGGCCAGCTCCAATGTGAGCAATTGTGGAAGATCCCAAAGGAAGGGGCAGCTCTCCCATAGCATGAGCTGGACAAGTAGGTGGGGCAGGAAAAGAGAAAGAGGTTCTGGGACCATTCAAACCTCTCCTCCAAACCCACCTTGGCTCCACTCTTTGCCTCACAGAGAAGGACCCGAAGCTGGAGATTCGTTACCGCCACAAAAAGTGCCGGGAGAGGGATGGCAGTGAGCGGGACAGCAGTGAGCCCCGGGATGAGGGAGGAGGGCGCAAGAGGCCTGCTTCAGATCCAGAACTGCAGCGCCGGGCAGGGTCAGGGACAGGGGTTGGGGCCATGCTTGCTCGGGGCTCTGCTTCGCCCCACAAATCTTCTCCACAGCCCTTGGTGGCCACACCTAGCCAGGTGAGTAGCCACAGTGCTCGGGGTGGGTGAAAGTTCTGCTTTGGGCCTCATCTGTATCCTCATCTCTACCCTGGATACTGTCTCCTAGCATCACCAGCAACAGCAGCAGCAGCAGCAGCAAATCAAACGGTCAGCTCGGATGTGTGGTGAGTGTGAGGCATGCCGACGCACTGAGGACTGTGGCCACTGTGACTTCTGCCGACACATGAAGAAGTTTGGGGCCCCAACAAGATCCCGGCAGAAGTGCCGGCTCACCAGTGTCAGCTGCCGGGCACGGGTGAGCATGGGCAGAGCTGGGCAAGATCAGATAGGAGAGCATGGCAGGGAGGCTCAAAGTAGGGCTGCTTGAGCTACAAATAAGAAAGGTACAGGTGGGGCGGAGCTTGGTTATGTTCAGACATGTGGGAGGGGCCTATGAGTTCAGGGGAAAGCTGGGGGGAATGATAGCTTTAGGTTGTCAAGCATGTCAGGACACATCGGGGTAGGATGGAGCATATCTGTGGTGAGGGGGGGGGAAAACGGCATTTGTTAGACCAGGCAAGGCCAGGTAAGTAAAATGGGGTTAGGACAGGGAAGCCTTTATTTTCCTGGGGCTGACTTAGTTTTCCTCCTGGGCATGCACAGGAATCGTACAAGTACTTCCCTTCCTCGGTGAGTCCAGCCCCCCAGGGCGGGGCAGGGCTGCGGGCAGGGCGGTCAGGGCCAGTCCTGAGATTCTGCCCCGCAGCTCTCGCCGGTGACACCCTCAGAGGCCCTGCCACGGCCCCGCCGGCCACCACCCACTCAACAGCAGCCACAGCAATCCCAGAAGCTGGGGCGTATCCGTGAAGATGAGGGGACAGTGTTGTCATCAGTGGTTAAGGAGCCACCAGGGGCTACAGCAACACCTGAGCCACTCTCAGATGAGGACCTAGCACTGGACCCTGATCTGTACCAGGATTTCTGTGCTGGGGCCTTTGATGATCACGGCCTAGTGAGTAACAGGGTCATCCTGTGATGGGGAGGAAGGGGAGAAGGCGAAGTCGTAGAATGGGGAGGGGGCCAGAGGGCGAACAGGCTGCTTGGGAAATGAGCAGCAGGTGGGACACGAGTCATCAGGGTGGGTCAGGCGATGCTCTGCTTGCAGCCATGGATGAGTGATTTAGAAGAGTCCCTGCCCTGGATCCTGCACTGAGGAAGCGG